>NW_028301711.1:98558333-98861363 GCF_037042655.1 Diuraphis noxia | reverse complement strand
GGTCCGTACGAACGTTGTCACGTGTTTATCGTGTTTTTTGTGCGTTCTGAATTTTTTTACAAGTACTGCTTATATTACATAACCAACTAAATGGCGGGTAATTGTTTTATATGTGAAAACTCGCTATCGGTCGGTGAAACTGTAAATGTCGAGCGTGGATTACAAACATTAAAAAACGCTAGTAATGAAAGAGACGATGGACATCTTGAGTTTTTAAATAATGTAACATCGGTAACTGTGCATGTTGAGTGTCGTAAAGTGTATACACACAAAAAAAAAATTGCCTCATTTAAAAGAGAACGTGAAGAAAACGCTGCAGGTCCATCTAACCCTTCACCGCATAAAAAACGATCAAGTAAATTTGATTTTCGAACGCTATGCCTTGTTTGTGGTGAAGAAGCCAACGAAGATGTTGAGAAAAGAAAACGACAAGAATATCGAAGGAAAATTAAACAGGTCAGCACACTTTCATTTAAAGATAATATTATTAAAACAGCTGAGTCCCGTGGTGATAGACTCGGTAAAATTGTAAGGGATAGAGTTAATTTTGAATATGATTTAGTAGCTGCTGAGGCGAAATACCATGATAACTGTTTGATATCTTTTAATAAATACAAAAGTGGTGGATCGGTAGGTCGTCCACATGATGAAAATATCAGATTAGCGATGGAAGAAATATTTTATTACATAGAAAATAACAATGATTGTCAATTCACCTTAACAGAGTTACTAAATGCAATAACTAGTGATTTCATTCCAGATGCAAAAACTATAATTTATAAATTAACTGCTCGTTATGGAAAAGATATTATAATAACTACAAAACATGCTAAATTAACAATTATTTGTTTTGTTGATACGCAAAAAAAAATTTTGTGTCAATCGTGGTATGAAAATAAAAAATCTAATGTTTCGGAAGAACGTCTACGTGTTGTAGAAGCAGCAGCAGCAATTATCAGAGAGGACATTCGTTCTGTCTTGATTAATACCGATACATATCCTCCGGTAAATCAAATGTTCGATAATATTAATAAAAATATACCACAAAGTCTATTATTTTTTTTAAAATAAATAATTATTAAAAATTAAAAAGGTAATATTAATGAATTGGAAAATAAATGTACCGCACTAAGTCATGCAATAATGAAGTGCACTCGCCCGCGAAGTTTTTTGTCCCGATTATTACTCGGTATATCTGTATTTCTTCATAGAAGATATGGATCTACACGTCTATTAGATATGTTATAAAATCTAGGATTTTCAAACACATACAAAGAAGTTCTATTGTACGAAAGCGCTGTTGTTAATCACCCTTAACCCAAAATTCTATCACCCGCGGCAGGCGCATTTATACAGTATTCTGCTGACAACGCAGATATTAATATTTATACGATTGATGGACATAATACAGTGCACATTATGGGAGTTATTCAAATAGTTACCCCAAAAAGTGCAGTTATAGTTGACGAAGAGATACCAAGATTAAGAATAATCCCAGCTGCAAAAGACATTGCTGCTATCGCTCACTAATCGGTGTACAAATTATAACCCACCGTGCCTGTAGTGACGGGAATAGTCGGTATACTATAATCATCAAGTATATTTTGATTATTTATTATTTTTATCCCTAAATGAATTGTTTAAAATTAGGTTTATTAATTTGTTTACTTTTACGTCCTGTAAAATTTGTTTTTTTTCATATTGACGACGAAAATAACATTATTTGGATTTTAAAAATTAGGTAGGTACATTGAAAATGGACAGTGTACAAAATCTAATCGACCGGGACGGTAGTGTTTATTGCGTGCATAATAATTATTAAAATGAGTTCTATGCAATTAAATGAGAGTTCTATAGTTGACTGTCTTTACGAAGATTTACCATCAGACGATCAAAGTTGTACGACCGTAGATGATACAGATGATGACCAGGACTACTTACCTCCACAAAAGGCCATAATGGTAGTAGAAGAAGATAACGAAGCTAGTGATGATACAGGTAATGCAGATGAAGATTTAGTAGACATACTAAATTTGAATGACAATGAAATTTTAAAATTACTTAGTCCATATAAAATTTGTAAAAATTTAAGAAATTTTAATAAAAATGTTTCTCGTTCATTATTTTCTTCCGGCCCCACGCCCAGTTCAACAATTACTTCGGGTACACCAGAGGTACTTATACCGAATATTTCAAATAAAGATAATTTTTCACAAATCGAAGTGCCTATTAATCATACCCAAAATGCTATCGAATTCAATTTCATACCACCGACATGGTCAAAAAACGAAAAATTTTCAATTGACCCATTATCCGATTTTATTGGAACAACAGGCCCTAGTGATTTAATCGACAAAGAACAAGATCATACACCATTTTCAGTTTTCAAACTCTTATTTTCCGATGAAGTCATAAATTTAATAGTAGAACAAACTAATTTATATACCCAGCAAAGATATATGAAGACAGGAAAATTGTATATGAAAACTACCAATCAAGAAATTATGACATTTCTAGGTATAAATATATTGATGGGTATAAAAAGATTACCTAGCTATAGAGATTATTGGTCATCAGCACCAGACCTTCACACGACAGTTATATAAGTCAATTAATGACGGTTAATCGTATTGGTTGGTTGCTGTCTACTATGCACCTAAATGATAACAACATGATGCCTAAAAAAGGTGAAATAGGTTATGATAAACTTTATAAAGTTAGGCCATATTTAACAATTTTGAAATATAATTTTCAAAAGTATTATAATCCTGACAAAATTATTGCGGTCGACGAATCCATGATCAAATTTAAAGGACGATCAACTTTGAAACAATATATGCCGAAAAAGCCTATTAAAAGGGGATACAAGGTTTGGTCACTTGCAGATAAAAAAGGGTACTTATGGAATTTCGAAATATATTCAGGTAAAGTTGGTGACAATGTGGAAAAAAATTTAGGCGGTCGTGTTGTAAAAGATTTATCGTTTCCATTACAGAACAAAAACCATCATCTTTATATTGATAATTTTTTTACGAGTTTGCCCCTCCTTTCATATTTGAAAATGAAAGGAATAAATGCTTGTGGAACAATAAATTTAACGAGAAAATATTTACCAAAATTATGTCCAGATAAAAATATGAAACTGGGAGATTATGACTGGCAAACAACTGATCAAGATAATATATCTATAGTAAAATGGAAGGATAAACGAATCGTTAGTTTATTATCTAATTTTCACGATCCACAAAATGTAACCCAGGTGCAAAGGAAGTCTAAAGATGGTTCTGCAATTATGGTTAATTGCCCTAAAGTTCTACAAGACTATAACAATAATATGAATTGCGTCGACAAGTTTGATCAGAATAAAAAATCTTACCAAATTGACAGAAAAAGTCACAAGTGGTGGCATCGAATTTTTTTTTATTTTATTGATGCTTCAATAGTTAATTCCCGTGTTATTTATAAAGAACTGTGTCCAGAAAAAACAACATTAAAACAGTTTAAACGTGACATTTCAAGAGAATTTGTATCGAAAACGTTAGTGCAAAAACGACGTATGACTGTAGAGCCGTCATCGCCATCGCCAGTTAGTATAAAAAAAGGAAAACCAACAGTTTCCCCATCAATAAGAATGGAACAATCCGCACATCAACCTACAAGATCGACAAGAAGAAGATGTACATTATGCAGCACAAAAGATAACGAAACTCGAACAAATTGGAAATGTTCAATTTGTGATGTTCCGTTATGCTTGGGAAAAAACAAGACTTGCTTTGTACAATACCACAGTAGTTGAAGGTAAATCATAATATTATTTAAATTATTTAAATACTTACATATCACTGATAATATTGTTTTATGTTTCAGAAATTATTATTCATAATCATCCTTGTATAAAATATATTGACCAGTGACAGATGCGACTATCGATAGTGCACTACGGGACATATTTTAACCCACCACTTATACTTAAGTACAAAATGTATTTTTTTTTTTTTTCATATTAATTCTGTATTAGATTATTAATAAAAAGTCATCATTAGCAAAACCAATTGTATATACCTAAAATATCTGTGCAGTATGGGTTTTTTTTTGTCATTTATGTTGTGCTCCAAAGAGTTAACATGGAAAAAACTGTAATTAAATGTCCAGATTGTGAAGCTACATTTACATTAAAAAAGAATATGTATGCTCATTGCCGAAATATTCATAAAATTGAACATTTAACCAAAAAACCAAAAGTGTCTCAATGTCATATTTGTGATGTAAAATTCACAAATAAAAAGTGTTTATCTCAACACATGAAAACATTTCATAATTGTTCTACAAGAGAAAAATATACTAGAATAATATGTCCTTATGACTTATGCGAAGAAAACTTGTTTACGTCTCTTAAATTAAGAGAGCACTTGTGTGTTAAACACAACATTACAGTAGAGCTGGAAGAGATAACTTTTGATAATTTAAAAGGTACCTACATTATAATATTATAGTAACTCATCGGGTATCTATCTCATGTTATGATTGATTTCCTATTAATTATTTTCATAATTTATAGAATTTGAAACATGGAAGCAAACAATAGAACAACAAACAGTTTCAATGTATGTATTAGATACTGGAACAAAGAAAATGTTTGATGGAGTTCTTAAGCAATATTATTTTTGTCATCGCTCATTAAATTATAGAAAAAATAATAATAATATTATGGTATTGGTATGTACAAAACCTTAATGTAATAAAGTAAATTGTGTAGAACAGAACTTGAAGAACAATCAATTTAATAACTGTGCTACTGTGGTATAATAAATTAAATTATTCATACCTTTTTATGAAATGTAAAAATCGTAAAATTTTATACAAGGCGACCACAGTAACCTTCCTTCGACGTTTGAACTCTGAATGTTCAATAAAATTAAAGTGAAATGATCGCAGATTGGTATCATCGGGTCGTATAATAATAAACATATAATAACTATAACTGAGTTAAAAAATGTGTATATTAACTCTATGATATATTTTTTTCAATTTAACTACTATTATATATTATTAGCTACCTGGTAGGGGCCTAGGACAAATGTGAAATTGTTCAAATTTGAAATTGGTCAATTTGGCGGGAATTATGGCATATTAACTATATGATAACGTAATTTTATGATAAGCCAGCCAAATGCTTTACTGCGGGGAAGCGCTCGTAAAATCTTCGGTAAGTTTTTTTTATGTACAAAAATTAGTATAGAAATAAGATATGGTGGTTTGAATATAATTACATTATTAACATTTTGTACAATCATTCATTATCATTTTGGTCCAACATTGTCCCATTATTTTGTGTAACTTTGGCCCAGAACTAAGTTGGGCCAAAGTTACCTGACGCCAATATTCTTTAAATTTTTTTGACGTTAAGACTGTCAACTTTGATTACTGTGGCTTTTAATTTTATATAGGTACGTTTTATTTGTTTATTTTTGTTTTTTTCAATACTTTAAACCTGAATCATTTTTTATTATTTAGAAAAAATGCCGCGAACTCAAAGAAAACGTCTTGGATCAAGACAGTACGCAAATTATTCTGCGGAAACCTTGAATGAGTGTTTACAAAATGTAATTTCGCGTAAAATGACTCAGCGTGAAGCTGCAGCACATTTTGGTATACCTAGATCTACAATAAAAAATAAACTAAAATGAAATCACTCGAAACCTGTTGGTCGCTCTCGTGTATTTACTGAAGCCGAAGAAAAAGCTTTCGAGCAACATTTAATCAAATTAGCTGATTATGGCTTTCCAGTCGTTGAAGCTGACTTTCGAATAACTGTTAAAAATTACCTTGATAAAAAAGGTGTCAAAATAAATATATTTAAAAATAATCTCCCGGGATATGAATGGGTTAAATCATTTTTAAATCGGCATAATAATCTCTCTGTGCGCATGAGTTCAAACATTAAAAGAGTTAGAGCTGAAGTTGGTTTAGATGAAATAAATTCATATATGGACAATTTAAGTGATGTATTAAAAGATATACCACCATCTAGAATTTGGAACTACGATGAAACTAATCTTAGTGATGATCCGGGAAATAAAAAAGTAATTTGTAAAAGAGGAATGAAATATGTTGATAAAATGTGTAATTATAGCAGGAGCTCAACTTCAGTTATGTTTTGTGGCAATGCGGAGGGTAAATGCCTTCCACCTTATGTGGTTTATAAGGCTGACAATATGTGGACAACTTGGGCAGAAGGTGGGCCAGAACATGCTCGCTACAACCGTACTAAAAGTGGTTGGTTTGACTCAATTACTTTCGAAGATTGGTTTGAGTTCAGTTTCTTAAAAGAAGTAAAACATGAAAATGCACCAACTGTTTTAATAGGCGATAATCTTTCTTCACATATTAATGTTAGAGTTCTTGAACTCTGTGAACAAAATAATATTAAGTTTGTGTGTTTACCCCCAAATACCACTCATATCACCCAGCCACTAGATGTTTCCTTTTTCGGTCCCATGAAGAAAATATGGAGAAGCATCTTAACAACATGGAAAGAATCAAAATCAGGATCAAAGTACCCAACAATACCTAAGGATTTATTTCCTACACTTTTAAATGAACTAATAAATAGACTAGAAGAAAATAAAACTCAAAATTTAGTTTCAGGGTTTAAAAAATGTGGTATCTACCCTATAAATAAACAATGTTTACTTGATCGTCTGCCAAACAATTTAAGTGAACATGACAATAGTATTATAAGTGAAGCATTTATTGACCAGCTAGAATCCAAACGAACTGAATATCTTGGTACAAGCAACATAAAAAGACGAAAAAAGTTGCAGGTACCATCAGGTAAAAGCATAACAGTTAATGATGTTACTAATGTGGAAGACCAAAAACGTATAAAAACCAAGCCAATAAAATCTAAAAAAAACAAAAATACAATTGTCCTCAAGTTCTTCAGATGAAGAATTAGACGAAATTATATTACAGTCAGATGGAATCGGTGACTTGAACTCAGATTCAGATTCAGACGACAATCCAACTGTCAGTGCACTTTCTAATAAAGAAGCTAAATTAAACCAAAACGATTTAGAGATTGATAACTTTGTCATAGTGTTATTCAATGGAGAAAAATATCCTGGAAGAATTGTAAGTATATCCATAAAAGGCCCAGTAGTAGACTGTATGGAAAAAAGACTTAAGTTCTGGAGATGGCCACAAAGAAAAGATGCTATAGTGTATGATTGGAAAGACGTCCTAAGAAAAATCAACCCTCCTAAGATAGTTTCCAAACGGAATCAATTTTCAGTTTTCGAACTTGAAGATTTTGTTTGAAATTATATTAATTTTATTAAACTGTTTGACATTGTTTTTTTTAAAGTTACTTTTTTATTTTTAATCCATTTGTTTCTTTAGAAGGTTTTCTTAAACAAAAAATAATTTTATTATGTATATTCTTGGGTGATTAATAACTTTGAGACTGAAGTTTGTTTTTTTATTATTTGATTGTATTAGCTTTTAACTTTAAACAGTTAAATTAAAGAGGTTTTTTGTTATTATTTTATAAATTTGTTATAAATTGTTTTTTTTAATACTTTAGTTTCTTTAGGAGGTTACCTAAACTCTAAATAATTTTATAATGTTGTATATTCTTAAGTAATTCATAACTTTGAGACTGAAGTTTGTATTTTATTTTTTTTTATTAGGTTTAAAATATAAATTGTTAATTTCGTTTATAAAAAAAAGGTTTTTTATTATTTTTTATCAAATAAATGTTGATATTTTGATTGCTTTAATATTTTAGTATACTAGTTTACCATAACATTGGCCCAAATCATAAATAACACCGTTTACAATGAATTTAATGGTGTGGGACATAGTTACCCTAATTGCAGGTAACATTGGCCCAAATTTTTGAAAAAAAATTGTAGGTTATTCAAGTGTTGAAATTTCAAAATGACTTATAATATAAAGAAGTTGATTCATATTTTAAAAGAAAAAAATATAAGGTAACCGACTTTTACAAAAATGTTACCAATATTCACCAAAATAAATAAAAAAAAGCGAAATCTGGGCCAATGATACCCCATTCTACGGTATTGTATACAGTTGTTACTTATTAATTATTTATGTTTGAATTTAATAAATTAAAAGTTTATCCAATAATAATAAAAAAACAAAAATATAATGTATTATATTATAATAATACATATAAATAAAATATATAAATACATATTTGTGATTGTAAAATTATAATACAAATATAAGGAAATATGTTGAAGATAACCTACTTGTTTTGATCTATAAAATAGTGGACATTAATTTAATTTTTTTTTAAAGGTATTACTTATGTACTTACCTACTTTCATTTTGTATGTTGTTCTAATTAAAAGTTAATTTAGAATTTAATGAAAACTTTTATTCATATTTTATTTAAAAATTAACAAACTCTTAACTTCAACACAAAATAATTGTAAAAATAATGTTTGGATATTCTATGAATATGAATAATTTATTGGGAATATGCTTTTACTATCTAGTAGAAAGCACTAGTATTATTCATTAATTGTCTTTTGGTTGCTCTAAGAATAACTATTGGGAGCAGTGGCGGCGTGAATAGCTATTTTATGAGGCGGACGCCTCATGCAAAAGCGGGGTGGGTATCCCTTGACTCCTAGTTTATAATTTACACTCACATACGACCTACATACCTGGGTAAATATTAGGTACTTTACGTTACATTATCGAGAAATGGATTAGTTAGGTACTGTGTAAGGTGTAACATCAATAAGATTGTTATAAACAGTTTACTCTAATATTACAGGATACGATTTTAATAACGGTACCTATTAAAATGTTTAAAATGTTTAAATTGTTTAATTGATAAATATAGGTCTTTTCGGTTTACGTTATAGCTAAACGTAAGCTAAACACCTCTCTGATCTCAGCGTTTAAAATCGATTATACGTGAAAATCACTTCTTTTAAACATTTTAAGATAGTTACATGAATTATTGATTTATAATATATGATAAATTTTATTCAATCATAATTAATATTATTATTAATACGCGAGGCCATTTAACAATAAGTACCTAGTAAATACAATCGTATTTTAAAATAGACTATAGTACGGGCCGTCGGCCGTTTGGAGTTTCCTGATAATGAATTAATAGAAATCCAAACAAATAATGCTATAAATATACAGCTATCAGAATTTTACACAACATCGAATAACCAATGAGCATGCTTAATAAAAATTCACAATTGTGTTGTTCAGACTGAGTGTACGGTTATGTGCCTATCCCACACAGCAATTCTATAATATTTATATTGTAGACATATGTTTTCCTCGTGTTTTTGAAAATATTTAGTTCAAAAACATTTTGACAATATGTTAATATTATGAACAAAAATATGTATACAAAGTAATATTTAAAACATATTGTAACAGTGTGTTTTCTACGTGTTGAAGAGAATATTATAAGAAACATCATTAAAATATACGTTGACAATGTTTTTTTAAAATGATTGATAACATATGTTCCGGTAGATATCGTTACAATATGTTTATTTAATTGTCAGGAAAATATCTTAAGGAAAATTAAGTAAAAATATTGTGAAAACGTATTTATGTATATTATTGATAAAACATGTTCTGGTAGATATTATGACGGCGTGTTTATTTGATAAACAAGAAAATATTTTAAGCAACATCATGTAAAAATATTGAGTCAATGTACATCTCTAACTATTGAGAACATAATATAATAATTATAATAATAATATGCCACAGCGTGAGCCTGTGACATATTATAGTAGTTGTATATAATATAACTATAGCGGCCTTGGTCGGCGGGATACTAGGGAATTTCCCGTCCTTCACAGTGAGACTTTTGTCGTACAAACTATAAATACAAAATAATTTAGTGCATAATATGAATAATTATTGCGTTAATATAGTTTGATTAATGATTTGTATGATTATTTTTGTGTTGAATCAGCTTTAAAAATAATGTACATTTATATTAAGTTAAATGCAAAAGTAGTGTACAAGTATCAAGTTTATATAGCGATACCTATGGGCTAGGGCGCTGAAAGCTGAAACTTGAAAGGATTATCTCGATTATTGTTCAAAGCTTAAAAATAAATATGATAGCCGATAGGTATTTCCGTAGTTATTGGTAATGCACTAATGCCATAACGGAGATATCGAAAACTCGGCAATTCGGCATAATATTTTACTCTATTACAGGCTAAAGCAGTGATGACGTTATTATAGAAATACTAAAGAATAATTTATTTCAAGTTAAACTTTCCTATTGAAAATAACCTGTGAGTTGAAAATTTTAATCATAGTGTTTTATTTAAAAAAAATACTGATTTTAATTTGATCTTAATATTATATTTTCCAAAATAAAATTGAAGATTAAAAATGTATAATAGAGCATAGAGCCCCCAGTACAGAGAGGGTGAAAGTGTGGCTTAAGTGTGTGTCCCTGCAGTCCCATATACACGATGTAATTAATCATACAGCAATGAGCTAAGTGTAACACTCAGTTTGATACGATTTACTCAAACTATTATCGTAACGTGTAGTAGTAGTATCACTATCACAGAATAACTTTGTATATTCAGAATACGAAATCAAGTTAGTGTGCATACTGCATACAGTGTATACTTATACTTATCGTAGAATTCGTACAAACATGGTTTGACCAACCTCGAGTGTCGTACCACTGGTATAACGTTGGTTTAAAATATGATATATTATATAATAATATTATAATAATATAATAATATTATAATCATAGGTGAATAGGTACATTTTTAACCAATTAATTGTATTCTTAAATGTACAAAATTTAAATAAATCATTATTATAATATATTTTTATTGATGGCATTAAGTCAATAATGTAATAGTAATAATTATTATTTAAGTTATTTTGAGTTTAATATCTATAAAAGTATAAACATTAAACGGAGGCCGGAGGGGGTCGTTGATTTTAAACGATGATTTATAATATTTATTTATCAACAATCGACAACGTCGCTTAATATTGCAGAATTCGTGTGTATTATTAAACGCGGACGGTCGGTCGGGTGTCGACCGTCGGGTGTGGTGGAGAGCGGAGTCGTCGTGGGTACACATGCCGCCTGCCGCCCGCTTGCTAAAAATGATCGAATTTTGGTTTTCCCAAGATAAGCCAGTACGATTCACCGCCGCGCGCCGCCGTTACAGATAGCGATCGATCGCCGATATAGTTCTTATAAGTTATAGACGTTATAGTGTTCTTACTCATTCCACCAGTGGGCAGTGACCAGTAATCAGTATATTACAATATTACACGACTACATACGTATTACATTTACATTATTTACATTTTTCAATTACGACTCACGTCTGCACTCTGCAGTAAATAGTAATAGTTTGGTAGTTTGGTTGTACCAACATACATACATACTGGTAAGTACCCCATTTTCCTATTCTATTATATATTACTTAATTATATTTTATTTCAATTTTACCATGTATAAACCTAATGCTGTGTACCTCGGTGGCGTCATTTCAGTTTTTATTCGACTAGGGTAACCACTCACTGATTTGCCGACTCAACATTTTTTTCACACAGATTCACATAGAATAAATCTATAGCCATTTTTAACTGTGCCGACTTAAAGTCATTGTAAATGTTACACTAGGGCAAATGCCCAAGTTGACGCCACTGGTGTACCTACCTATTGGTACCCAATTTATAAATTCGGTAATTCCTAACATTTTTAAATTACTGAAATATATGAGAAAAAAATGAGGTAGGTGCCTATAACAGAATATGATTTTACATGTATGATAATATGATATACATTATACAATAATATACATTTAAATGATAACTTAATAATTGTAGAAAATTAATTTATTATAACATTGACATTGTTTATTAATGTTATAAATTATATTTTTAATCGCCAAGGTATTTCTAACACAAAAAAAATAGGATTGTTTTAGTAGGTACCTATTTAGTATTTACTACCTTATCAGCTACCGACTACCTAATATTTTTTCTTATAAAAATATAATAATCATCGTAGATACCTTAAGCTACAAATCCAGATGTTAGCTTAATTTATACTATATATAATATACAATCCTTTCATACCTACCTATATATGAAAATAATAATATCACACATTAATAATATGAACATACTTATCACTAAAATACATAATAATAAATAATTACTTTTATTACACATTATTATGAAATACAACATAGTTAGGTATTTTTACTTGAATATATTATAATCCTGCATCCAATATTTATTTAACTATATACTAAGTCTACTTCCACGTGTCATAAAGTTCCATCAATGGATGGCCTCTTCACTCAAGCCCTCTGTCAGAATTGATTTGAATAATTGTAATTTAACTTATTATTGTTTGTTACGTTTTCCTATATTATTTTATCTTTTCTATGTTAATTTTCAAATCATTTGTGCTTATTGTAAATCATTATTTTACAGATCGTACAATTTTCTAGTTAAAAATAAAAAACAACAAAGTATTAGGTACTAATTTTAATTCAAGGTTTTTGGTGTAAATTATTACCCCAAATTAGTCAAATTAAAGTACCTAATACATTTTTAAGTAGGAAGTTACCTATTGTATCTATTTGTAGGTATTTTATTTCCTTATTTTTTTTTATTTCAAATAGATTTTAAAATGATACGTAGTTACCGAAGTAAAAGAAGAAAAATTCAAGAAGAGCTCAAAGTTCTTAATTCTTTTAATAAATCAAATGAAACATCAAACAATTTTAAAGTACATACTATAATATCTACTTCTGAGGAGGTAAATATTTCAGAAAATATTATTCAAAACAATCCTGAATTAGCTAAAAATAATGATGCAATTAATTTAATATCAACAGTTGGGCAACATAATGAAATTCCAGGTCACCCTAATAATTCTACTCACATTTATTCTGTTCCAAATAAAATTGTAGACAATTCGGAAACTTTTAAATCACAATTAGCCAATTGGGCAGTTCAATGTAATGTACCTAATGCAACAGTTAACAGACTTTTACCAATTTTGAAACAGCATGAATGCTTTAATTCATTGCCTCTTGATTGTAGAACATTATTACATTCTAATACTAAAATCACAAATTTAAGAATTGTTAATCCTGGCTACTATTTTCATTTTGGATTAAAAGATGGAATAGTTAAATGTTCTAAACGTTATAATATTTATGAGGATGAAATAAAAATAATTGTTGGGATTGATGGAGTGCCTTTAGCAAAAAGTAGTTCTAGCCAATTTTGGCCTATTTTGGCATATGTACAGCCTTTCAAAGAATATGTTTTTCTTATCGGCCTTTATCATGGATTTGAGAAGCCTGTTGACAGTAATGATTTCTTAAAAGAATTTATCGATGAAGCTGAACATTTAGTAAAAAATGGCATTGATATTAATAATCGTATTCAAAAAGTCTCTATTTTTGCTATGTGTGCTGATGCTCCAGCAAAATCTTTCATAATGAAAATTAAAGGACACACTGGATATCATTCTTGTACTAGATGTTTTGTAGAGGGTGAATATTTAAATAACCGTACTTGCTTTCCATACCAAGAAATTAAACCTAGAGAAAGAAGTCATGAAGGATATATTAATAAAGTACAAGAAGAACATCATGTTGGCAATTCTTTATCAGACCTCATAAGAATCCCTGGTTTTGATATGGTCAACTCTTTCCCTTTGGACTATATGCATCTGGTAACATTGGGAGCAATGAGAAAACTTATTAATTTGTGGATGCATGGACCTCTAACTGTTCGTTTACCTAGTTGGCAGATAAAAAAAATTTCAAAAAACTTGTTATCATTCAAATCATCAATAACAAACGATTTTGTTAGAAAACCAAGAAAAATTGAAGAGGTTAGCCGATGGAAAGCTACTGAGCTACGTCAATTTTTGATTTATACTGGGCCACTTGTTTTAAAAAATATTCTTTCTGAAAGAATGTATGACAACTTTATGTTTTTAAATATTTCTATTAACATTTTACTGAGTTCAAATATTCCAAATAAACTTTTAAAATATGCAAACTCACTATTACATTTTTTTGTAAGTGATTTTGAAAATATTTATGGTAAGCACATGGTTTCCCATAATATTCACGGCCTTACACATATTTGCTCAGATTATGAACGGTTTGGTCAACTTGATTCATGTAGTTGTTTTGTTTTTGAAAATTACATGAAAACTCTTAAGCAAATGTTAAGGAAACATGAAAAGCCACTTGAACAAGTCATTAAACGATATCAAGAGAAAAGTACAAATGAAATTGTTAGTCAAAAGAGTAACCAACCTATTGCTGTAGTTTTAAATTATGAACATAGTAATGGCCCTTTAATACAAAATACATGTGGCCCTCAATATTTGAAATTAATGCTTCACAACAAAATAAACATAAATACACGTTCATTATCGGACTCTTATATTCTTACAAATACTGGAGAAGTTGTTCAAATTAAAAATATTGCACATAATAATTCTACAAAAGAACTCCTTATTATTGGATTTGAATTTTTAAATAAGCAACCATTTTATGATAAGCCAATTAAGTCCAGCAAATTGAGTGTATTCATTGTACACAATTTATCAAAAATCTTAAAATATTGGAAAATTACAGAAATTAAAAATAAAATGATTTTATTTCCTGTCAAGGAAAGATATATTGCCTTTCCAATTTTACATTCATTTTAGTTGAACTATGTAATTATGTAATTAGTGTATATAAGTGTATATAATTTTAACTTAATTAAACAGTAGATATAAATATTATAAATGACATCTATAGTATAGGATAAATTGATTAAATATGGACAACAACGTTGGACACATTTAAATTACAAATACAAATATGCAGGTACATTTCATTGGCTTTACCTTGATCATAGTAGTATACTAGTATTTATATTTGCTTTAAATAAAAAAATAAAATATGTATTTACTGATTTACTAATTTTGCAATTTAAAATATTCCTTTTTAACTACAATATTAACTAAATAGGTACTATAATAAATATTTTATCCAAATTCAATCTAGTTTTAGTTAGGTAACTAAATAGTAAACATCTTTTTGTTATTCAAAAGCATGAATATTTTAATATAACATTATAATAGAATATAATATTGTGTTGCAAAAGTAAAATAATTAATATATTTTTTTACATAGATTTATAGAAAACAATATGTGGCTCATAGTTCATTTTTTAAGTGACAATTCTGTGTCAGCAGTACCAACAACTTGGGTAAAAAGAGGATATTGTGCATGGCCAAAACCATTTATAAAAAATAAAAATAAATTTGTAGAAAATCAAGTAAAACCTGGAAAATCAGAATTTGATTATTATAAAGTGAGACTACTATCTGAAAAACCGATTGGTTAGTAATGTATTAATCATTTAAAAATTGTATATTATATGAAATTTTTTAAAATTAATTTGTATTCTTTAAATATTTTTAGCATCTTACGTCGAAGCTAGGCTTAAAGCGTTAAAAGCTCAAAGCACTTCAGACCTTTCTTCAGCTGAAGATAGTGGATCAAAAATTAACAAAAGAATCAAAAATATAGTATCCAAAAAAAGTGTATCTAAAGAAACAAATATAGCACCAGAATTCTCAGGTAGTTTTTTCAATTTGACATATTTATTATGTTTATAGAGATATACGTTTAGTACTGTTTTGTTTCAATGATGCATAGTTTAAAAAAAAAAAATATAATAACTAGGGTTGGGTTGTTTGGCACTAAACACATGATATAAACTATGCAATAAATATCTAATTATTTAAAAATAAAATAATAATGTGATATCTACTTATGCAAAAATTAAAAATTAACTTTTAAGAACATAATTAAAAAATATTTCATGATAATTAAGCATTTGTAGGTATTTAAAACTATAATAATAGCAAAAATAACTACACAGCCAACCATCTAATAATATACACTACATCACAAAATAAATTTTCAATCATGTCTCATCTATACATATGTGAAATAATGAAAGTTTTAAAATTGTAAATCTTGTCATAATATTTATTAACATTGCAATTTGTTTATACTTTATTTGTCTAATAATCTAGATTCCAGTGAAAATACAGATTTTTATGACAGTGATGATAAAGATAAGTCGTATGTGCCTCCAAGTGTCAATCAAAGTATTTAAATTATTATTTATATTTTTAAGTGTTACTATTACTTAAATTTACCAAAGGAATATAAATTTACCTATAATTCAAAATAATTTATATTACAGATCGTGGAAGTTTTAACCAATTGATGTTAAGCAGTGAAAAACAGTTATGTGCCTCTCCACTAAATTTCAAACATTTGGAAAATGACGATATCGGTAATACTATAACTGTTATTTATATGTAGTCTTATTTATAAAACAATAATTTGTTTTCAAATACAAAATTATTATGTCATGAATAGGGTCCGGATTTAAATGCACTTAAAACCATACAAATATGCTCTAGAAAATAGCCATATATGCCCTCAAAAAATGCATTTTACCACAAAAAATGACCTTAAAAATGCCATAGAATTTTTTTTAAACAAATTTTAATTTATAAATGAGATATAATTATTATTTATTTAAAAAAAATTAAAATATTGACTAGGTACTATGATGTTGATACGCATATGTTTTGGCTTTTTTTGTGGAAATATTATTCATCTTAAACATACCAAAATATATATTAAAATTTATGTAAAATATTAACATCAAGAAAATAATTCATCTTTAGATAATATTTTGAATAGGCTGAATTTTATATCTATATTGAACAAATATGCAATAAAAACCAACAAAATAACCCAATAATGCTAAAAATTTGTAGCTTTCAAACAATTCAAACCCTTGTTACATGAAACGAATTATGTACTTAGAAAGCACTGTGTATGATCAACAAAAAAAATATGCACTTTGCATTGAAATCCTGGCCCTAGTCATGAATATGACTTAGAAAAAGTTAATAAATTTAAAATACTATTTATAGTACCTAATATATTAGTTTATCCTAGCATGCCTTCTCTCACATTTCAACCAATACATTTTTTCACTATTTCAAAAGTAACTACTATGTACCTATAATTTGATATTATATAGTGTATAAAGTTGCTTATGGTAATAAATTGAATTAGGTACAAATAAAAATGTTAACGATCGCTTACATTTAAAAAATAATTAGCATACTCTTCTAGTACCTATAATCATCTATTTTTAAGAAATCTGTCATTTGTTTATAACTTCTTATAAATTATTATTAAAATCTTTGGGAAGTATATGGCTCATGTTGTGTAAATTAATTACCAATATCTATAATACTACATAATATTATGTTATATTTTCATATTTTCCTATAATTATTTTTTTTTATAAATTTTGTAGATTGTTTAGAAATAATCAATAGTCCTGTTGGAAAATGGAAAGTGCAAAATGAAAATACTGCAGCCGTTACTATTGATGGTTCACTTAATAGTATTAAAAAAGTAGATACTCCAGATTCAAAAGTGCAAGTTAAACGTAAACTATTTGCTCAAAGCAATGATAATGATGTGCTGGAGATAAATGCTGGTATAGTGATATTTTTTGCCATACTTTTAAATTTTAAGTATAATTTCTATGATTTTTTAATTTAAATATCATATTTCATAGTTAAAAAATTCAACTTTTTACATTTTAATAGATTAAAAAAAAAGTATTTGATTATTAACAGTAGAATATAATACTTGATTTAATTAAATATATTTAGAATTATTTAAAATTCACCAATTATCTAACTAGTGTATATTATACTAGACATTTTTCTTAATGGTGGTACAGAAACCAAAAAATTAAAATCTTATCAGCCTATTGTTTCAAGTAAATAAAGATATATTATATATTTATGGATCTTAAAACTATCTACTATAATATTTTATTTTCTCCTTAAAAATATATATATATTTAGGTATAGGTTTTGAAATTGAATTGAACATAGCTCTTTATAATGTTTATTAAAATTTGTCTATTAACTTGGTTATTTTTTTCTCTGAAGGTAATAATAAAATTATAAAATTGGATACTGATGGTTTGAAAGAAAATCTTATTGAATCTGCAGATGTAGTCAAGTTGGATGATTTTAATAGTAAGTTATTTACCTGTAATTTGATAATGCTGTATTTACTTTATTAAATTGAACTTAAATACTGTAATGATTTAATATTAATTTAATGTGATATATTTAATTGCAGTTATTGATGTACTTAACTCTAATTTATTTTTTCAAGGACTCAATGAATATATAAAAACATCATTCACAAACTTAAAGTATGATATTAAGCATTTATCGTTTATATCAGAATCAAATAAGAAAATGCTGGAAAATGTTAACAATATCTTAGAACAAGGTGTAACAAGAAACTCGGATTGGACTGCTGTATCTGTTTTAAACAATGAAAACATCCCTATATCTAACGAGGAAACTCTACACAATTTTGAAATGTTACTTGAATCTTCTACTTATAGAGACAAAGTTGTAAATATCAACATTTATATATTATGAATTTAACTATTACTTAATATCAATGTTGTATATTATTTGCTTATCTTTCAGGTTTCAGAATTATCCCTTTCAGTTGGAAAAACTATCCCAGAAACAATAAGGCGTATGATGCAAAAATTATTTAACGATAACTGGTTACGCAATTACTCTTATATTGGTTTTAAAGGCAAAAACAAATTTTCTTCTTTGCACTCATGCAAAATAATTTTTGGTGAGAGCTGATAATATAATTTTATGTTGTGATTGTAATATATTTTATTTATACCTATGTTTAACTCTTTATGTTTTTAGAAGCTGTACGAAGCTGTTCAAAATTTGAAAAGATTCCTGAAATGGAGATAGCACTTACAATAAGCAAGTGGATGGCTCAAGCCACTAATCGTATAAACAAGAAAACCAAAGAAAAATTGTAAATAAAAATCAAGTGTATTGTTTTAACTTTAAAAAAATAACTTAAAAATAAAGAGGTTTATAAATTAATTAAAAGGTTTTTTTATATTTTCATAGCTACTCTTTGAGATTTTAAATTTAGTATAAAATAATTAATAGAATAATAATAGATTGTAGATATAGAAATTTAAATGGTTGTTGGTCAGTAAATAAAAATCCTATAAACCTGAACTTACATTAAATGTGTTAAAATACTTAAAAATAGTAATAACATGAATAATAATAGGGTTTTATTGATTCAAAACTAAAAAGTAGTTCTTAAAATAGTCTTTGGAACACATAAATAAAATAAAGGTACCTAACATGAATCTCAAACCGTCTCACGGTTAATGGAATTAAAATATATATATATATATATATATAATAATATATATTACTATATCCAGTATACACTGAATCAGTATGGTATGTAACAATGTAACGCATATTATAAAAAAAATTGTATACGGATGAATATAACTTCAACTTATAAACTGTAAGGTATTCAAATACTCAATTAACAAACATCTCATGATATTGTAACATACTTCTGCTTACAACAAGTTAGTCAATCAACAGAATTAAAGGTTTGTTGGTGTAACACATGTACACATAAACATTCTGGGTGATCTGCTGATCTTTGTGGGTAATCTAAATTAAATGTATAATACTTATTAGGGTGGTTTAAAAAACCAATGATCTACGATTACTTATAATATTATTTCTTTATTAATTTGGTAAACATATTTTGGGAGAAAAACATGTTTTTACAATATATTCAAAAAAACATTTGAGTCATATTTCTGAAATATTATTAAACTATATTTTAGAAATATGTGGTATCACATATTGTTAAAATATCCAAAAGAACACAATTCTACAATATGGAATTTTCTGCCATGATACGTTGTCACAATATTGCATCATTATTGTTAACATTAAAATCACATTTTTAAAACACGAATTTAAAATATTTTGGTGTTGGTAGAAAATATTGATAACATATCTTGATAATATTGTATTGCTGTGTGGGATGTTGTATTATTGCAATTTGTAGTCTACTGTTTAGTGCGCTATGATATACTGGAAGGCGAGTTGGAAATTTTGTTTTTGGCTTATTGGAAATTAGATACACAGGATTTAAAAAATTATGAAGAAACTGTGAAGAGGGTAAAAAAAATTGTCTATCTCATATAATCTACAGGTTAAAAAAATTAATAAATAATATAACACACGATCCTAAAAACGTTAAACAATTATAAAAAAATTATTCAAAGAATCATTAATTTTTGTAGATTTGATGATAAGGCACACAACAGCGATGTCGTTAATTTATATGAAACAATATATTTTACCCATAATCTCATCATTAAAAATTACAATACTTGACGGTGATCTGGTTGAAGCGTTGGGTGGTTTATTTTTAGATTTAAAGCTTCACATTTTAATAATGAAATTTTTCAAGGTAAAAATGTATCTTTTATTGAACAAGAACCTAACACGAAAATAGATCTGAGTGTAGAAAATTAACCAATAAATGCCAAAATTTTTATATATTATTTGTAGGAGAAGGTGGCCTCTGAGGAAGCCAATAAAAACTAATCAAAAAAGAATGAAATCAACTTCAAGAAGAGCTGGAAATTCATATAGGTACAAACAGAAAAGGTGTTTTATTAGGTAATAAATTGATGCAGCCAAATACATATAAAACAATGCAATGTCAAAATAAATGTGGAAATATAGATGAAATTACTCGAAAAAAAATATTTGATTCATATTATTTGTTAAATTTACAATTTGTCATATCGGTACTTTTTTTCTTAAAAAAAATGGTCATTAATGCTTCTATCATCTAATAGACCTATCTAAAAATAGTTTTCTCATGCAACAAGAAAAATACAACAAATCTGTGAATGCGAATATAAAGCCATTAATTTTTTTAATTTGTAAATGGGATCATAAGTATTATAGTATTAATATTTTTTTCCTACAGGAATTCATATTTATAGTAAAATACATAAATATGTCTACCAAGGTTTAAATTTAACTATATTGTGTTATGAACAATAAATTGTAAATATATAGTTATAGAGAAATTATTTGATTTAGTTTTTGTTTAATGAAAATTGCCATTTTATCATATTAGTATTTTTCTCCATTCCAACAGAAGAAATAAATGTTATGTTGACTTGTCTTACAACTCATAACTTAACTCTCTTAAGTCGCTAAAGCAAACGTTTATTACATTTAAAAAAATAATAATTTTTTTACTCAATATAGAAAATTGTCTACAGTTCTGTTAAAATATATGTGATATCAATATTATCACAATTTATCAACACTTAGGGCCGTTCTTACAATGTCCGGTTAAGTGTCGGTTAAGACTAACCGGTAGAATTCTATCTGTTAACTCATGATAAATTCTTCCGGTTAGTGTTATCAGGCACTAACCGAGCATTGTAAGAATGGCCCTTAATTTTAATGCAAATTAATTTGACATACACTTTTAGTACCTATTTCATTTTAAATTATATAATATCATCATCATCAAATATTTTAATGCATTTTTATCTAAATACAAATTGTATAGAACCTGCATATTTTATGTATATATATATTTTATATGAAGTATTATATAAAATTAATGATTCAACTTAATTATTAAAAATTGTCCACTTTACTGCATAATATAGGTAACTACTTGTATGTATGCAATTAGTGTTTGTAACAAATTCAAAATTTGTGACAATGTTTATTTATGACTTATGTTCATGATCATTATTTACCACACAACATGGAACTTACAAAATGTAACGCCATAACAGCGGTTTCACTTAAACACACATATGAAAACACTAAGAACTTACAGAACGCAATGTCTTGCCAGTGGTTCTTTTAGTGTACTTGTCAATTTTGAACTATAGGATCAAAAACTTACCATCAAATCATAAATCACAAAAAAATACATAAAAAAAAGTTCTGTTGTATCTCATTGTATTATTGTTTAAATAAATACTTAGTTTTAGTATCGACTCATATATTTAAATACAATAGTAGATACCTACACCATACTTTAAAGTGAACATTCAATACAAATTAAATAAAAATTAATATTTTGGGTTGCAAATGATTTATATAAAAAAATTATTTATTTAATATTAAGTAGTTACATGATGATAATATGACATATTAATAATTCAAACTGATTCTAAGTGTATGACAAATAGTTTTAAATTATCTAAATAATGTTATTTATGAAACACTTAATACACATTTTAAGCTTCAGTATCACATATAGGTTTAACAGATCATTCGGTTCACATATTTTCATTATAAAGTTTTATTAATTTTACTTGTAATCATTATAATGGTTTCTCTATAACTAACTACTTTTATGCAGGCATTAAAATAAACTAGCCCGTTTTAAATTTATTCATGTGTTACCATAAACATCCCTTGGTAGGTAATAAATTGAACAGTTATTTTTTATATTAATTTAAAAATCTTGATTTTTTTTTTCATTAATGCCATAATTTTTATTCCTGTTATAGAGGTGCTTAAAATTGGCAAACATTTTTAAATGTATTCATAAAGTAAAATAATCTTTTTAAATTATATACATAATATTTTACATTGCTCATGAATGGGATGTGAATAAAAAGTACCGATACACAAATTACTAACAGGGTATACATAAATTTCGACAAAGTTATAGAAATTATTTATTTTCTATTGAAATTAAGTATTCTTATAAATAATTTTGAATGATATATAAATGAACAATCGACAAATTTTATTAGAATTCCTTGGCCAATGTTTAGTTTCAGCTTTTAAATGTGTTAAATTTATTTATATTATTTATAATATTTATAATGTAAATTTTGTTATGAATAAACATTAACAATAAATACAAATGTAATAGTAGTTATAAAAAAAATAAATTACAATACTTATTTTAAGTTAAAATAAACATTGGACAATCCTGGAGCTGCAAATAAGCACTTTAAATATAAGGATGAATGGTCCTTGTTAAATTAAGATATAAGGAATATGATGAATGACGGATTGGCAGAGGAGAATGAAGAGTGCATTGGCTGTACAGTGTATATGGTCAAGTAATAAACCTATTAATATACACGTGTTTGTTAATTTCATATCACTAAATCTGTATTCTGCCTATAATTATGAGTATAAAATTATTATTATTATTATTAGGACAATATTAGAGTTGATGTTTTTCATCTATATAAATTAAAAGGTATTGAAAAATATTTAGTAAATATAATTGGGTCAACAAATTTAACATTATATTTTGGAAAAGAGAAAAGATAAGTTCAAGTTGTTAATAATAATTTTCCAATACCTCATGATGGAATTTTAGTTAAATAGTTTTTAGAAGATAATAAAATAGCAATAGATTACGCAAAGAGTGATATAACGTCAACAATGACTGGAGACAATTTTATATTTTTAGATCAGATCATTCAACATAAAGACAATTCGATCATGGCAGTAATACCACCGAGATTTTAAATGACAATTCCAATAATAATCACGGACAATCAAGTAAATAAAATGATACGTTAATAATTTATTCACAAGTGTTGCAAAATCTTGTTCATTATAGGCTGGGTAGTATCTTAGATAGGTACTAGTAGAAAACACTGTTTTTGAATTGGACATGTTTATAAGTAGGTTCTCCCAGACGATTTGAAAATCCCTGTTAAGTTTGATGAGGATAATATTCAAAATATTCTGAATTCAAAACAGAAATGTGGTATCCCTCATTTTTCAAAAATCATTAGTTTTTTGTATGTGATAACCCCCCCCCCTACAATTACTATAATTTGTAATAAACAGTCATTAATGCAAAAAATTAAAAGTTCTGGAAAGTTATACTTGAAGTCTGGGTGTATTGCTTACACCTCGAAAGATGTACTACAAACTGAACAAATATTAAATCAAACATATCTCTTAGTTCCGGTAAACTTATCTCTTATGAATGATTCATACTGTAATGTTTTCAAATTTTCAAATCAGCCCTATCCAAACCTATTCACTTCGATGAAATAAAAAATATTAAATTTAATAAAGAAGTGTTCAATTAAATAAATATCCAATTAGACCAACAAGATATGTTATTAAATTCACTTACTGTAGATAAAACATATGAATTTATGTATATACAAGAACAAATATTTGGTTATCATAATAATAGTATTTTTAATATATTTTATAGCAAAATTTTATTTAAATAGGAAAGCAAAAAAATCAGCTATAGAAAACATTAATTTAAGTTATAATCATATAAGTTCTAAGAAATAATTTATTAAAGGTTTGGCTGCATACGAATTGCGTCCCAAAATACGAAAATATACATCGCGATATCCGAGTTGCGTCCATGGTTTTTGCACAACACATCATTGGTGTTTCCGTTTTGAGGGAAAACATAAGGAAATTAAAATGTATGCACGTTCCATTACCTCAAGGAAAAATATAACACTAACACTTGCAAAAAAATTTCAAATAAAATTTGACTTTTAACTAATGCAACCAATCAAACATAATTTGACATTAAATCCTAAACACAAAATCCAAAGTATAATATAATATGATCATACAATATGTTCCAAATATCAAATATCATCAAATCAATTTGAATACTATAAAAGAATTGAATACTTAGGTACTGATTATAAAGTAGGGTATTACTTATTTGGTTTGAAAATGAAATGTGTTTATTTGAAATAACAGAAATAATAATAATTAATAATATTCAAACAATCATTGTGTGCAAAAAAAAAAATAAATTAAATGGGTTTAATTCTCATTTTTGCTTCTCATTGAAGCATATGAAGTAGATAAGAATGAACATCCCAGTGTGCACTATAGTGGATTATACATTTATAAACTCTAAATCAACGGTGGATTCTTAGTTTATTTTAAGTTTGGTTTATTTGACATTGATTCAGCGTTGTTTAAATTGTATAATTTTAGTTTACAATTAAACGGGAAATAAGTTTTGACTAAGCGGTTATTCAACGTTGAATATTTTATAATAATATTTGTTTAAAACCTAGTGTTCAAATTGTGAACTATAATATTTTTAATATCCTTATCAGGATTTCTATATCACCGATCATCTAAAAAAAAAAATATTAGCCTGTATGGAGTTGAATTTTTCATCTTGATTCCAAAAAATGTAATATTTAATTTTTTTAGCAATAACAGTTTGTAAGTTTTAAGTAAAATAAACTATATGCTATTTATGGCACAATACGTGAAAACAATTCAAAAGATTTGTGGCATTTGTGAATTGTTTTCATATAGGTAGTATAATAAATACGACAATGATTTCATCAAAAAACTATTATGATTTCAAGTTTATTTTTCAATATTTTTGGAAAAAGATAATATTGCTGTAATAATAAAGGTAGGTACAATTTTATTTACAATCTATAAAACTTATTTTTATGAATGTAGTATTTTAAAAACTATATAACTTTCATTGTTTGAAGAAACGTTTGGCACGATACATGCTTTATGTATATTAGACATATTATCTAATATATAATGTTCTATTGCTCCTAAATAGTTACATAAGTACACACCAACGTTAATTGATGAAACATTAATACCATCAGAGCTTCCAAAAAATTCATTTATGCATTGAAATCGTCTTCCTATAAAACTTGTTTTGAACTTGTTATTACTTTGAACTAAAATATTTTCTACAACAAAAATAAAGTAATTATTTATGTCATTATCCATTACAATTATGCAGTCGTCTCGATGAGTATATAAATGTTGTTGTTCTAATTTTCTTATTTGAATAGTAAAATGTTCAAATTTCATTTGCCTATATTGTTCACAGTTTGCAAGCTCACTGAATAGTGGTCCATTATTATGAATTTCTTTAAAAATTGGAAAATTGTTACTAGTTGGAAAATATTTTTCTTCCCTTGCTAACCTATCTTCAATAATTCTGTTGTACAATTCAGTTATTGCATATCTTCCAGATTTTAAGTACCTTTTTAATCGGCCTAAGAAATTTTCATACCAGAACGCATTAAATTGATTTATGTCTCCATACCTTAATACATCATTGGGAAGGTGAAGTAATGAATGCACATTGTATGAAATTAAAAATGTCCCATATACAATTCCAAAAGTGTCAACAAAATATCTTATTAATGTCTCTGCAAATTTATTCTCATCCTTATTTGTAGCTCTAGGTGATGAAAGTATACGCATTGCACAGTAAAATGCAATAAAGTTCTTGTAGATAGGATCCGGTACAATGTCTTTAAATATTAATGCCCCAGTATATAACATTATTTGCCTTAATTCAGTTGCCTTAAAATCATGATATTTGTTTAGTGACAACGGTATGCGAGCAAAATCTGTGCTCAAAAATGGTGCAATTGTTTCCATCCTTTTATTTATTTCCTTAATTTTTATTGAAGGAAGTCTTACACATCCAAATGATCCAGTTTGCTTGATCGACCCATTTACTAAAAGTCTAATTATCTTTTTCATAATACCTACAGTAAATAATAATATAATAATATAATATAATAAATATAATAATAATTGACATTATTTACCTAAACAGCATAAATGTAGGTAATCTAATGGAAAATTTGAAACCAAACCTAAAGATGGTATTAATAGTAAAGGTGTATCCCCTGTATGATGTTCTGGCTGCAATTTCTCACGAAATGATTTGTCGTCTCTTAAATTTGCATTGCCATCAGGAAAACACATACGATTCTCTGTATAATATCCTTCTTCTGTACATTTTTCACAAGCAAAATAAGCCATGTGTCCTTTGATACACTTCAAAAATGACCTATAAATTTAAAAAATGTACTTATAGGTAACGGTTTAAAATTATAAAGGAAGTAAATGTAACAGATACCCAAGTGTCAGTGGCATGCCGAGAAATGTGGTGACCCTGGGGTCTTTAAGAGACAGAAGCCCTCTTTAATACAGAAATTAATAATTATATTATAATAAATATATCTAATTGCCCATTTGAAAAACCGATGACTTTTATAGTTAGATAACCTATACAAGATAATAAACACTGCCGCTGTACATATTATTTTTGAAATATAAATAAAATTATTTTCAAAAAAATGTTTATTATTTTGTTTGATCTAATGAGAAAGATTCTGTGCCCCAACTTGAACATACTTTGGAGGCCCAGTAGCCCTAGCTTAAATACGCCACTGCTAAGTGTACACTTAATCCAGATAGTTTTTTAAGTTTGTGATGTGTAGGTAAGAGTATAATAATTAGTCATAATTCATACCTGGCAGGTGCATCAGCTATAAATCCCATAAGTTTGACATTATATATTTGATTATTTAACTCAAATCCATTATCTAAAATATGATTAATGTCTTCAATTAGTCGTTCCAAGTATTCCGTGACATTTCCTGGCTTTTTGTCCCCACAATAAACTCCAATCACAAATGGAAGGATTTGTTCAGTATCCAATTTTAGACCTCCCATAATTGGCCAAAATTCATGACCTAATATTGGTATTCCGTCTATTGCTATCCAAACAGGTAATACATTTAATTGTTGCAAGTGTGGATACTGTTGCAATAAGTGTGTTAAACCTTCTTTTAGTCCCAAATGAAAATATTGACCGTTTTCCATTTGAATTATAGATGCACTACCAGATTTAGGACAGTTTAATAGAGTTCTAGAATCTAATGGTAGATTCTTTAACTCATTGAAATCTTCAACATTGTGTAATAAGTGCAGTAATTCAGTTACTTTATTCCGTGGTATATTTCCATCAATAATTAAACGAGCTAATTTTTCTTTAAAAGTATATGTATTTAATACTGAAATGGGTGGTAAACATTGTACTACATTCTTATTAGGGTCTACGATATCATTTGGTTCAATTTGCAGTTGAGCAGACGATGTTATTTTATTGGTTTCCAATTCTATATGCTCTTCTAATGGTGATTGTGAATGATTCTGAGGTACTATACTTGAATGTTGGGTTATGGTTATTTTTTGATTTTGTAGTCGTCGTAACTGACTTGATCGCTCTAATAGGCGAGTTGGTATGTACGGTTTTTTTGGCATTTTTTCCTGTAGTTCGATACTTCTCTAAATTTGTATATTATATTATATTATAGTGCTTCTAAATTCTAATAGGAAATTGGCGTCAAATAGACCAAATAGTACCACACACTCATAGATAATATGATTGTAGATAACAAAACGGTTATCTTGTTATCTGTTTCATGTTTTCAGTTTACTTGGTTACTTGGTTACTCAGTTACTCTATGGTTAGATTTAACCTAACCTAGAATTGTTTATAATTTATTTATTTCCACGTTTCACTAATCATCAGTAAAATACTAAAATTCAATACCAAATTTAATTTGTTTTCTGGAATTTTCTGTCATTTTATAAGTTACAAGGATGAGTATTCTGACCAACTACAGTTTGGAATTAGCCACTTTTCAGTATGTTCTTGTTGATTTTCCTGAAGACAAGAATGCATTAGCTTTAGTATGCACAAGTTGGATATTTTATTGCGAAGATTCATCTGTTTACAAATGTAAATGGCCAGGAAGCATAAATGCCAACAAGTTTGCTAAAAAACGTGTTAAACCATCATCAAACTGGGACATATTTTCATGTAATATAAAACGGTTTTTTCGTAAGTATATACTTGTTATATGTATTTGTATAATATAATATTACACATATTAGGTGTAACTGTCTGTCTGTTTAGCAACTGACGATTGGGTTTTGTTTTTATTTTTGACCTAACATCAATAGTACTTAATAATTATATAGGTTTATTTTATTTATCTTATGGCTACTAATTATTACACTCCTTTAACACACATCAATTCAAAAAAATCAATATATGTTAATACAAATAAAAGTATAACAAGTCATAAAAAATCATGAAATCAACAAATATAGGTAATGTATAATAAGTAAAAGTGTACATGCATGTAACGTGGGGCTAAAGTGCACTTTACCACCCTATGAACATTTTTTGATAGGTTAGGCCGACCCACAAATTCTGATTACTCCATTGTTCTTAAATAGGGAACATAAGCAAATTTCAAAAAAAAAAAAATGGGGTGGTAAAGTGCATTTGTTCCTAACGTAGTAACATGATAACATTTTCTAAACATTTCAAGCAAAGTGAGGATTAGAAGGTACTTAAAATTTTTGTAACAATTAAAAATTTTCATATTTATTTCCTGAAAATTAAACAATGAACAAACATACAAAACCATAAAATCTCATCCCCGGTTACTATAAGCTAAGATTTTAATGAAATATATTAATGGTATATATTATTAAATGAAATACCTTTAGGTACATATGAAGCCGGCAATGATAATTTAAAATCCTATACTTCTGATGAATCATTTGTGGATCCAAATAAACGAAAACTGTTCCCCAATAAACGTTTTTGTTCAAGTTCAGACGATCAATTGTTAGTTGGATTAGAAAAGAAAACTAAACACCTTGAAGTTTTTACTTTACCGCCTATGCCTTTATATCAATCTAGTAAGTTTTGTGTGTGTTAATTAGGTAATGTTATTAATTAATGTATGTAAATAAAGTTTTGAATTAATGTTCCAAATCCTTAGGTAGGTAAGTTGATTATTTAATTATTTTATTTAAAATTTATACAGCTCAGAAAGTTGAAGTCCCTATTGAATCAACACCACCACACAGTGAGATCGTGATAAATGACTTTAATATTTCACCTCCAATGTTCAATTATCACAACAGTAATGATTCTTTGACCACATTTGTAGAAGATATAAATTATCAGAACAAATCCTCAGAACAATCAGTAATAGGTATTTTTTTATTTTTATTAAATTTTATAGGAATAATTCCCAATTATTGGGAACTGTATACATGTTTAACACTTTTGAATTTTATAAGTTTGTAATTGAATTGTAATAATTTTTATTATTTGCAGCTACATTGAAAGATTCACCTGAAGTTCCTTTAATTAATAGCCAAGTAAATTCGCAACCGACTTTTGGAATTGATCAAGTCACTAACCTACTTAATGATGGTAGGTACATATATTATGTTTGATGTTTAATCACTGCTAAGCTAGTATACTTCAATTCATATATATTTTTATCTAATAAGTAGAAATACGACAATGTTTAAATCAACATTTGAATTAATATAGTCACCATATTGCAGGTTTATTAACTATTATTACAAATTAGTTTCAGATCAGTACAAATTAATCCAAAACACATTAAATGAAATTAAAGTAGACATTGTTGACATACAAAATCAAATCCAACATCAAGGTTTACTTTTGAGATTAAACCATGGAAATGTAGATGACGACTCACTTAAACTACCATTCGAAACAGTTTTAGAATTGGATGAGTTTGAGTTGAATCTCAAAGTAGACGATCTTCATGAAAGTAGAATGGTAAATATTTAATTTAACGAAATAGGTAAATAGTAAAATTCTATAAACAATTAATATTTTCTCCGCAGAAAAATTGTCTACTAAAAGTTGGACACGTTAAACAACCTTCAAAAACTGTTTACAATTTATTAAAAAAAGTGATGACAAATAAAGTAGCTGAAACTTTTAATATTACTGGAAAAGGGAATAAGAAAGCATTTGGAAAATATAAAATATCCCAAATAATACAAAGTGAGTTGATATATTTTATTTATTATATATTTGTATCTATATTAGAAAATAAATATATGTATACTCAATAATGTTTAATAAATTATATAATAATAATTATATCATTTAACGGCCAATGAAAGTAAGCGAACCATGACCTATAGTTGGGAATGGTGGGATGCGCTAACCGTACCTAAGCTCGTATTTTGCTGATTTGCCAATATTTTTTGTCATGCTTAATACTCTAACTTAAATAAATGCAACTGTCAATATTAAAAAAAAAATAATTTTACATAATATTTATAATATATGATAATAAAGAATTTACATCTTTGTAATCTTTATTTTTATTGTTTGTCATCATTATAACCACCCGGCCTCTTCAATTATTTCTAGTTGATATGCTATACCACTTTAGTGGTAAATTAGCCCATACTGAAAAAAATGTCCACTAATATTAGTTATTAGGTTAAAGTTAAGATCGGGTATTTTACCGTATAATAATTATTTACTTTTTCATTTTTCAGATGTAGTTTATTCCTTACAAGGTACAACAGAAGTGGATTATTTGAATTTTTTGGGTCTATGGCTGCGTCAATCCAATAACCGTGGGGCTAACTAATCATTTAATTTATATTATTACTTAACCTAAGACTGGTTATTTATTTTTTTTATATATATATATTATGTTATTAATATTAACTTTATGTGATGAAAACTATATAATATTTGATTATTTACACCTAAGACTGGTTAGTTGTTATTTTTATTTTTTTTTTATATATTACCATGTTATTAATATTAACTTAATGTGATGAAAACTATCTAATATTTACACCTAAGACTGGTTAATTGTTATTTTTATTTTGTTTTATATAATATTACCATGTTATTAATATTAACTTAATGTGATGAAAACTATCTAATATTTACACCTAAGACTGGTTAATTGTTATTTTTATTTTGTTTTATATAATATTACCATGTTATTAATATTAACTTAATGTGATGAAAACTATCTAATATTTACACCTAAGACTGGTTAATTGTTATTTTTATTTGTTTTATATATTATCATGTTATTAATAAATAATTAATAAAAGGTACTATAGGTATTTTCATTATTTTTTCAACTTTATTTAGCAAAATTTAAAAACTTATCAAAACTCAAGATTTGACACAATATTATAAAAATGAAACGGCTTGCTAAAAAACCATCACTAATATAAATAGTTGACATGACATCAATAATAAATTATGAAATTCATTGAACGTTGATTAAACATATTTTAGACATGGTTAATATACAGATATTCAATGTTGATTAAACGTATTTTATACATGGTTATTATATAGATATTAAATGTAGATCATCTGTATATTAGACATGGTTATTAAACAGATATTCAATGTTGATTAAACATATTTTATACATGATTATTATATAGATATTAAATGTTGATCAACTGTATATTAGACATGGTTATTAAACAGATATTTAAAGTTTAATCAACGTTTAGAAATCCATGTTTAATAAATGTATATTATGCTTACAAGTAAACCACTTCTAAATACGATATCCACGGTTTATCGTGGAGATCTCCACATTTAATAAACGCTTAATAAACTGATTTTTGCACACTGGGATGCTGTTTTTAATCCAGTATTCATTCAATTAAATCACTTCAATGGACCATCAATAAATTTAATTAATACTCCCACGGGCATTAAACTATTCAGAATAAAAGAATATTTTGTTTAATTCTATACAAATGTAATATTATTATACAATCACAATTTTTAAAATTAATCTTTATAATATATCTATGTCTCTTATTACCTATAGTTTTTAAATATTAATTATTAACTTGTTAGTATTAAATAATATATACTATAAAAGTCTCTTATTAAGTATCTCTAGTTTTTAAATAGTAATTATTTGTTTGTTAGTATTACCTATATGATAGTAATAAATGTTAAATATATATATGATAACATTTAAGTTTATAGTTAGGTACCTGAGTGTATACTATATTGTATCTTAAAAGAATTAATAGAAAACTAAACCTTTTTAACATCTCGACGATTCAATATCTGAATCAGTTTTATATGAAGACTCGGCGAATACTTCGGTATTTCAAAGTGACACCAGAGATTTGAGCAACATAGGTACAAGTCAGTATTTTTTAACAATTACTAAAAAGGTAGCTTATAAGTCTATAGATATATTAATTCAACTATAGGATGAAGAATCAATTATAGATTCAGATGAAGTCTTGAAAAAAGACACTAACAAATTTGAATAAAAAATTTGAATTTGATATTCCAACTATACCTGGTTACAATTATCTAATAGATAATGTTCAATCAATTAGTAATTCATTAAATGAATGGGAATTGAGCTGTCTATACCATGCATGCCTAAGTAAATTTAACATAGTTGGTAAATATATAATAGTTTTATTAATTTGTATACTGATTTATTTTAATTTTTCATGAAGCTCAACTTGTGGATGTCATTACTTTATCAAGAATGAATAGAACAGAAATTATGAAGTTAGCGAAAAAATTTTCTTTGGGTGTTCAAGTAACATTGAGGTATGATGTGGAAAGATGGCAAAAACAAAATGATTCAAAAATAAATATAACTTCTAATCCTGTTTCACTACCTTCTTGTTCAAAAGAGATCATACCATCAGATTTATCATCAGGCTTTGTGTTATTTGGTATCTTAAAATGCACATCAGGTGGTATGATAACCGACTATTACAAATATAATAATGGCCTAAATGATAATATTAGGACATTACTTGTTGAATTAATTATTCAGCATTTAATATCCAACAAAATGGTTAGGTATGTCTGTGGCTCTTGCTAAAAATATTTCAAACCAAATACAGAGAATATTTCCATCTGAACTAAAGGTTTGAATGTTTGATATTTAATACATATTTTAAAAATAATTATATATTAATTGGAACACAGTACCTTACCTAACCTAACGTAATTTTTCTTTTTAATACTTACTTATAAATACTAAAAGAGTATATTTATATGTACTAGTACTATTGTACCAAAAATACATAAATAGTGAAATTACCTATGTGAGAAAATAAAATAAAATTTTGAGTAGACAGGTACATACGCCATCATACAGTATCTACTGACTACTATTGTTTATATAATTAATGAATTATAGTTATAATATTGTACACAGTACTTTAACTTGTTGAACTTTTAAAGAACCTATGCTCCTATTTAGTTTACAGCTAAATAAATTATACCATTTTATAGAAAAATTATTTTATGAAAGATCCATCTAGACAACCTAAAGGCAATATTTACTGTAAATATTTAAATACTTTAAGTACATTAAAGACAAGTGGGTTGAACTAATGAGAGACAAACGAACAAATCGTCCAATATTAAAGTTTTTAGTCGATGTGATAGTACCGTAATATGGGGTGAATAGAAACGATGAGGTGAATAGAAACGAAATCAGGAAAATGTTATCTTTTATTTCTTTACAATTCAGTTTTAGTGTTATCAATACGAAACATTCACTAAATCCAACATTTATTAGTACGAAACTCGTTTATATTGAAACGTTTCGTTTTGTTCTACCTCCATACACATATAATTGATAAAAAGCATGTGGTAATCCTTATCAATAAAAAATTATCAAAATTCAAAGTTACCGTTCACGATGTAAACTTCTATTTTCAATTTCTTTTCCTAATTCATTTTTTGCAGTATATTGCTGGCTTTAATAACACGTAAGTATAATTTTTTTATTTCAATCCGATCAGAGTTTATTTATTTTAGTTTAACAAATTACAGAAATGTGGTGAATAGAAACATACAGAATGCCACGTAATTATGATAAAGATTGTCATTCAAAAACGTATAAAAAACCAAATCCAGCTGATCTCGCAAATGCTGTCAATGCAATTAAAAGAAAGAGAATGACTTATCGTGAAGCACAGGAGGTATACGGGATTCACTATTCTGTTATTTATCGTCATGTAAAGAATAAAGACATCAAAAAGCAAGGTGGGCAAACATCATTAAGTTTAAGTGAAGAAAAACTTTTAATTGATAATATATTGCTATGTGCTGAATGGGGGTTTCCTCTTGATAGGTTAGACTTACGTTTATTGGTAAAAGGTTATTTGGATCGTAGAGGTAAGAAGGTTAAAAGATTTGGAAGATCAAATATGCCAGGTAAAGAGTGGGCGCATAGTTTTTTAACCAGGCATAATGATGTTTTAGCTGTACGGTTGTGCCAAAATATTAAAAGGTGTAGAGCTGCAGTTTCTAGAGAAACTATTAATCAGTATTTTGACAATTTGACAATATCTTTGGAAGGAATACCTTTATCCCATATAATAAATTATGACGAGACTAACTTGACGGACGACCCAGGAAGGCGTAAAATTATTACCAAGCGTGGAACTCGGTATCCTGAGAGAATTATAAACAGCACCAAGACTTCAATTTCTATTATGTTTGCTGCATGTGCTGATGGCACACTTTTACCACCATATACAGTGTACAAATCAAAACATTTACACGAGTCTTGGAGAATTGGTGGTCCTAAAGGTGCAAGGTTCAATCGAAGCCCGTCAGGTTGGTTTGATAGTTTGTGTTTTGATGATTGGGTTAAATCTATTGCTTTACCTTACTTTAGTAAATTATCTGGACCAAAAGTACTAATTGGAGATAATTTATCAAGCCATTTGTCAACAGATTCGATTAAATTATGTAAGGAAAATAATATTAGATTTGTATTTTTACCAAATAATTCCACACACCTGACTCAACCTCTTGACGTAGCCTTTTTCAGACCATTAAAAATACATTGGAGAAATATATTAGAACAGTGGAAAAAAACAGAAGGAAAGGATGAATGCTCACTCCCAAAAGATAGATTTCCTAGATTGCTTAAACTATTGTGGTTGAAAATACAAGAAAATGGTTCTGAAAATATTGTGGCAGGTTTTAACAAATGTGGAATAGCTCCATTAAATCGACAAAGAGTTCTTGATATGTTACCATCCGACGATATAGACAAAACTGATCCTAATATTGAGGCTGCTCTATCTACATCACTTAAAGATTTTTTAAAGGAAATGCGGCCATCAGATCAAACCAAAAGGAGACAGACCAGAAAAAGATTAAATGTACATCCTGGTAGAAGCGTGGAAACTGTTTCATCAGAGGAAGAAAAAAATGAATTAGATACCTCTAGTACAAGTGATTCAAATATCAGTTCAGATAATATTGAGACTAATTTAAATCAAAATAATGGATCCACAGAAGCTTATGTTGTTAAAAATGAAAAAGTTTTTAAAAATGTACATCCTATTCAGCACAACAAAGATGTAATTGAAGATGATTGGTATCTTGTTGGTTTTAATTCAACTTCTAATAAACCATCAACTAGCAAGGTGCACTACACATATTTTATTGGACAAATTATTAAAAAAACCAATAATGGTTATTTAGGAACATTTCTTAGGAAAAAAAACACAAGGGATTTTAATGGATATATTTATTGTTTCCCTAATGTAAAAGATGAATTTGAGTTTCAATTTGAACAGATTATAGGGAAATTAGATAACCCAACACCGTACAATCGTGGATTACTTAAGTTCAAACTGGACTTTAAAAGTTTATAATACCTAGTTAAATAACATACTGCCTTACCTAAACATTAGTTATAAAAAATATTTAATAAGTTAAAAGTCTGAACAGAGGTTACTGTAATAAAAAATGTTGTTTTTTGTTATACCTATATACCTATATATATATTTTTTGTTTTATAGTTTTAAATTATGTTAACTATTAAAAAAAAGTCTGAACAGAAAGTTACTGTGACTAAGATTGTATTTTTTGTTATATTTATTTTGTATTTATTAATATTTATTTAGTTTTATAATTAAATCATATATTGATAAGACTGAACACAAAAGTACTGTGATTAAGATTGTTTTGTTTTTGTATAAGGTATTTAATACTATTTTTTAAAACTTAATATTTTGTTTCTATACACCTTACAAGTGTTCAAATAATAAAAACTATTGAAAATATATATTTGTTTCTTTTCACCCCACCTACCAGGTGAATAGAAACAGAGCACTTAAAAAAATAAAGAAAATAATCTATTAAAAATAAAAATATTTTGAATACACACAATTAAAGTACTCAGAGAGACCCATATTTTGGTGTATTGATAAACATTGTAGCCCAAATAAAAAAGTTTATATGATACATCAAAGTTGAAAAGTGTTTCTATTCACCCCATTTTACGGTAATAACTATGGTAAGTTCATTAAAATAAATAAATAATTTTAAATTTTTTTAGTTATTTATAATAAAATTATTTTTAATTTATTACAAAACCTGAAGAATATATGAATTTAGTTTTGAACCAAATAAAACATGACAACTGAATGGCGTTATGCAGAAAGCAACCATCCCACAATCTAATGAAAAACGAGGTTTTAGTTGAACGAGATAGAGAATTTTATTTTACGTATTCTGCAAAATACAACCAAGCCAGCATTGGAGTATAGCGCTATCTATCAATGTTTCAAAAATCAACTGAATGATTATATCGATAAAAATTAGGCCCGGTATTACAATCATCGGTTACGTCTTCGGTAACGTGACGGTCTGTTAAAACATTTACGATCCGTTAAACTGATTATAGTATTACAATCTTCCGTAAATGTTATATTACATAACCAACTGATAACGTAAAGTTTTAAGTGATAAAACCACTAAGTTGATAAGCAGCGCGAAAATTGTTAAAATTCTGATTGTCTAATGTCTATCAGTAATCAGTGTTAATTTACTAAATAGTAAATTGTCTATTACTTATTACTTATTAGCACGATTTAACTATCTATATTTTACGATCTTAAATCGTGCTCATTAGTTAACTGTTAAATTATAATAATTATATACAATTGTTTTTTTTTAAATTGAAATGGAGGATAAAAGGTTGAAAAGTAAAAACTTTACCCTTCAAGAAGAGGAACTGCTCGTAACATTAGTAATTAAATATTGGTCAATTGTTCAATGCAAAGTAACTGATCATTCCAACAACTTGTAAGTACTTTGGATAATAAATCATAATACCTAGTATATACCAAATTACATAATAGAATACAGATATAGATCACCATAGGCGTGCGCAGACTTTGTCCGCAGGAGAGGCCCTTTAAAAGGTCTCAACAAAAGATTCTTGTACTTATGACTATTAGTATTACTAAATGTTATAGATTAATTATAGATCAATATGTCTCTCAAATTATATCCCCCCTGGCCTATGGTAGTGGTGTATCCTTATTTTTATAAACATTAAACGTGGTACTTGTTAGTTCTAAACAAGGTGCCCCTAAATCCACATTTAAATATGTTGATGTAAATAATAACTTGTAACCCAATGGGCTAATTGTTGTAAATGAAAAATACAGTAAAGTAACATATATCAGTATAAATCAGTAGGTAACATAAATCATTTGATCGATGATAACTGATTGATAAATAATTTTAATACAGATGATATTTACACTATTTAAAACTGGCTTCACTTTTTTCATGTCAAATGTAAAAATGTTCACTATCTAATATAGTACAGATATATATGCATTTATTAAAGAAAAAGCCAGAGGCCGCAGGGGGGGCATGCCCCCCCTGTGCGCACACCTATGTAGATCACATTAAAATAAAAAAATTGTTCTTGTCCTGCACAATCCACAGGAAGAAGAAAGAATATTGGAAAATAATAGAAAATGAATTTAATAATAATGCAGTATCTGGATCTACTGAGTGCTTCAGACCATCCACTGTTCTGAAATGCAAATTTGAGAATATGATGAGAAGAGCTCAGAAGAAACAAAGTTCTAATAAAGCTTCATTGAGTAGTACAGGTGGTGGAGCTTCAAAAATTGTTGAAATGACTGCAATTGATGAGAGAATTTTATCTCAAATTGGTAGACGAGGCACTGGATTCATTCAAGATAAAAGTTGGTGTAGTGATATAGGTTAGTAGTATAGGGTAGAAATCATAGGCAGTCCTAAGGGTGTTAAAGTATAATGTATTAAGTAAATTAAATGTGCTGCATCTGAAGTAAAATGTTGGGACTGCCTATGATAGTAACTAGTAATAACTAGGGAAAGAGATGTTTTTCTTGACCTTTTTAAATAAATTAACTCCATTACTTCACTAGTAAAAGAATTTATCGTAATTACTAATTATTAGTAAGTTTTTTTCATTTGATTTTTAAAGTAATAGGTATCTAGGTTGAGTTAAAATCATGTTTGTATGTTGGTATTATTTAGTATCAACAATTTTGCTTAAAACAAATTAATTAATTAAAGTATTAACAATTAATTAACAAGAAAGAACAAGATACAGTTTTTACACAGTATATAAATACATTTTTTTGTTTTATGTGTTAAAACACCATCCTTTTTGTAATAAATGAATTGATGAAGATTTGATTTTTTTAGTTGGAAGTTGTAATATGGTAGGAATAGAAGAACTTGAAGATGTCCCGATAGAAAAAACTATTAATATGGCAGAGTCAGATGTCCTAGTAGTAGGCCCGGAAGACTATTACCAAGAGTATTACACTGAAAATGGTATATTATTTTTATTTCATTAGTATAATATTTTAATCATATATTAATTATAACAAATTAAACTTTAGAGGACCGAGATACAGATAAGTGTATGGGCAGTAAAACTGAAAATCAAAGTTTGATTGATGATAATAATTTATCTGCAGCATCTGGTACTACTAAGTATATGATTTTAATGATATCTTAATTAAATTTTTGATTTTCCCATGTTTTTTTTAGTATCTTGGGCTAAGTATACACCTTCAATGTTGAAGCAACCCAAAGCAAATGCTTTATGTGCAACCACTCAAAATGAGATTACTAATAATGAAGGTTTGTTATTGTATTACTATACTAGTAATTTGAATTCAATGTACTTTCTTAATGTAATTGATTGTAATATCTATAGGTCACACCAAAAAACGTAAACAATTACAAGACAAATTGACATTATGGGCTAAGGATAAGGTGACTTTAACAAACCAGCGTAGTGAATTTGAAAAATATCAATTGGAATTTCATCAAGAATCTTGGAAGAAGAAATTGCTAAGAGAAGATTTGCTAAATAAAGAAGTTGAAAATCGTATAAAATTTTCAGCAGAAGAACATGCTGCTAAAATGGCAAAGTTTCAGGCAGAAACAGAGTTGTTAAAAATACAGAAGACTGTTTTATTGAAAGATGCTTTGACATAATTAGGTTGCAATGAAATTCTATTATTTTTTTTTTATTTATAATAGTTTGAATACTTTTTTGTTATGTTAATGTTATATATTGTTATTAGGTACATCGTTTTATAATTACATGTTAATAATACTTAAGCTAAAGAGTAAAGACTGAACATTAGTTTAGCTTCTAATTTTTAAATTTATAATAGTTTGAATACTTTTTTGTTATGTTCTATATTGTTATTAAGTACATTGTTTTATAATTATATGTTAATACTTAGCTAAAGACTGAACATTAGTTTAGCCTCTAATTTTTTTAAATTTATAATAGTTTGAATACTTTTTTGTTATGATATATTTTGTAGTAATTATTTATTTATATATTTATAATTATAATACATTTTATAAAAACAATCGTTCTCTTTATATTTACTTAACTTATTACTATTATTAATTAATTTTGTATATATTTATTTTATTTTCATTCCATAGTAGAAAAGTAGTTTAAAAATCTTTTTCTATGTACTGATCTATTTCCCCCTTCATTGGCATTACCTAGTTGCGGATCAATTAACGTCAGATTAATTGAATGCTCCAATTCGTTTGATATCTTAGGTTCATTATCGCCAAACTGTCTAGCAATGTTATGAAGAACTGCTGTTGCCACTATAATTGCTTGAACTGTGTTTAAATTTTTTATATTTATACCGAGACTTAAAATCGGAAATCTACGTTTCCAGACACCATATGAGCGTTCTACAGGATTTCGTGTACGTATTTGTGATTCATTGAATAGAGTTTCGACATGTGTAAGTGGATTTAAAAGAGGTGTAATAACATAACGTTGGACAGCATAACCACTGTCAGCAACTAAAACGCAATCGTTAAATTCTCCATCTTCAAATCGGTTCTTAATAGTGGAATTCCGAAAAATATTTGCATCATGTGTACTTCCAGGCCATCTTACAACAATATCTTGTATACGTAGCTGGGCATCACATATTGTTTGAACATTTATAGAGAAAAATTGCTTTCTGTTGCGAAATATTTCAGCATCATTTCCACCAGGAGATCTAATTTTAATGTGTGTACAGTCTATGGCTCCAACACATGATGGAAATTTAGCTATATTATAGAAATCTTGTCGAACCTTTTGTATTTCTGAATCATTCGAAGGAAAATATATAAACTCTGGTCGAAGTTCGGCTATTGCTTCTGATACAACCTTTATTATTTTTCCAGCAGTTGTTTTGTGTATACCAGCAAAATCACCACAAGCAGCTATAAATGATCCAGTGGCATAGTACCGTAACGTCACTAATAGTTTTTGACCAGGTGTCACTGCATTATTTCTACAAATTCATTAAATATATTTCCAATCATTTTAAATCATGCATATTAATTGTTAATAATAATCAAAAAAAATAGGAATCAAATTGGTTAAACTGGTTTTCTAAAAAATCTCGTTTTTTCATTTATTAACAAATAGGTTAGGTTCAACCAAAACCAAAAGCTTTAAAACCCTATAACCTGAACCTAAGAATTTAAGACATCGATCTCAAAACCAGAAAATTTAGAAAATCATTCTCAAAACCGAAACTGTAAAATGTTGAAAGGATTTCAACAAAGGTAGGCAAGTTAGTGAATATAATTAACTGTGACAAGTTAATTTTTTTTCAAGTCTGAATATTCGTATAAACCATAAATTGCAATAGTGTTTTTTATTCACACAAACATTAATCAAAAATATTTAACAATGTGCAAAAATAAACCATTAAATTGTTATTATAGTACATTGTGACCAGAAACTAATCGGCAACATCTATAATCTACAGTCTATACATGATTAAAAATTAATAATTTAAGTTATTACTGCACAATAAATAATATGAATATTATACAAAAGTAGTGTAATGGTTAAAATCAAAAGAATTAGTTTTGTTTAAATACAAATTAACTTCATTACACGATAATGATAATTAACTATAAAAATTAAAAAGTTAAGTTTAGACAAAAACAATTTTTACTGAATAAGTTATTAAGTTGAAAACAAAATACATTAACTGCCCACCTTTACAGTTTCGATCCTTGAAAAATATACAAACCTATCAGTAGGTGATGCAATCTTTGTCTCTATGACATCAAGGATAAACTTCACGGTAGTTTTTGTCAAACGAAATCTTTGTAAAAATTCGTTATCCCTCCAAACCTGAAAATGATCTGGTCGATCACGAATAGTTTTTGCCTGTCGAGGGAAACCTACTATACAAGCAAGTTCAAATAAACTGGTATCTGTATCACTTTCATAATTATCATTGACGACTTCATCATAATCCAAATGATCCATGAAAGTGAATAAATAAAATACAATAAACTTATAATTTTATACGATAAAAATATTCAAAATATCTAATAAGAGTAAAGAACAAGATGTGAGTAGGAACAGGAAGACAGCTGAAGTAAATACAAATTACAATTTACAGGAATACAAATTATCAAATTGATAACGTAAAAATATTGATAAACCAAAAAACAAAAATCCAATCACCAATCAAAAGCTCTAACGGAATGTAGTATTATGTTTAACCGCCCGGCATCGGTCGATAAGTTAACAGAAACATAATCAACCCTTTTTTGCCTTACGGACGTTTGTAATACAGGCCGGAACAGCTAACGGAGCGTTAAATCGTAACCAACACATAACCAATGATTGTAATACCGGGCCTTAATGTATAATACATCCATGACGCGTGGTTTTGTTATGGCGGTATGACTGATAATAATATGAGATAATATCAATCCATGAGGCTTGGACGTTTTCTGAAAAAATGATAATCATTATTTTATGATAATAATTATTTTTATCAATAATAAATTATTATTAATTATTATGACGATTTCAAATTTTCAATCGTTATTCGTTATTTGTTATTTTATTATTATAAGCAAGATTTTAAGTGTATTATTATATTTTATTACTCACATAACAATATTATGGAAGTAATCAGAACGAAGAGGGCCAGTCGAATGGTAAAACTGGTTGAAAATAATATAGCAACAACAGATAGTATTGAAACAAATATTTCATTTGATTTGGAAGGTAAGAAACAAAAATCATATTATAGATATCATTGATGTTATTATGTAATATTATAAAAATAATTTAATAATATTGTAATACATTTGTTTAATAACAGAAGTTCAAAACGAAAGTGCTGTATTTTCTGACGACGATGAAACGTTTGATGATACTGACAAGGATCCGACGTTTGATCCTTATTGCAACATAGTGGAACCTAGTGATGACGATGAAGCAACAGTTCCAGAAGATGGTGATGATCAAGATGTAACAGTTCCAGATGAAGTTGTAAATACAGATATCAATCAAAATATGTTTAATGGTAGACCGAAAAAAGGTAGGAAAAGGAAACACTCTGAACAATCTCGAGCTAACATAAAATTATTAAAAAACTCTAACTTAAGTTATTACAACTATAAAAATAAAAAAATAAATCCTAAAATTTTTAAAGATTTTGACTGTGTATGCCCAATGAAGTGTGTGCAAAAAGTTTCTCTAGAACAGAGAAAACTTGAATTTGAAAACTTTTGGAAATTAGGAGAATACATGGCTCAAAATGCTTATATTGCTGCACTAGTTAATGAAATACCTGTCAAAAGGAGGTATGTTGGTACTAATAGCACTAATTTTAAAAAACGATTCTCCAGAAAGTATAATTTAAACAATATACATGTTTGTCGAAATATGTTGTGTGAAACATTAAATGTTTCAACCTGCAGAATTAATACAGCCCTAAAAAAAATTCATGGTAGAGCACCTTTATTGGATCAAAGAGGTGTGAAAAATGGTGGCTTAAACAAAATTTCAGACGAGAAACGTAAAATTATTAAAGATCATATAGACAAAATTCCTAAATATAAATCTCATTATTGTAGAGAGCAATCTTCTTTTCAATATTTACCACCTGAAATGACTTTGGAAAAAATGTACGAAGCATACAAAGAAGAAAATATAACAGAATCAGTCAGTTTCTCATCTTATAAAAGGTTTTTTTATGATAATTTTAATTTAAAATTTGTGAGATTCTGGTAGTTTTCGAGGCTACCAAAAACCACCCACGACCGAAGGGGAACACTTCGGGCGTGACCTATGAGCCGCACCGCGTGATGACCCCAGGGGCCAAGTCGGTGGAACTCATAGGCTTTGAACACGCATTGGCGAATGAACGCCAAAGATTTATTAAAAGGGGAAATAAACAAAAAAATAGAACATTAATAAATAATAAGAATACAGAATATTAGGGTAATAATAATAGAGATTTTTTAATAAACATGATGGTAATACTATGGGAATACAGAATTATAATAATATGTGGCTCCCGCACACAATAACACAGTAGTTGATCGTTAATATTTTAAATAACAATTTTGTTGACACATGGCAATTACGGGAATATTTCTAATAGGGAAAAGAATAATTTGGCGCACACGACAAGTGCGTATAAAGGATTAATAAGTGCAAATGTAGGTCGGCCCACGAGGTCCGCCGACACCTAGGGTGCTTTTAATATATATATAATGTTCGTAATAAAAATAATCTGACGACCGTAGGGTTACCGCCTACATTGCGGAAGGTTGGAATAATAGGAAGGACATGGCGCCATGCGCGGTATTATAAAACAATATAATAATAATATAAATAAAAAGGGTATGGGGGAATATGGTGGTATATTACTGATGCTGAATAATGATGACTTGAGCCGTGGAAGGTGTGGTTGTGGCATTGCTCCGCCCGGCATCGGGCCCATGGTGGTCGCCTAGCCCATCATGTTGGTCGATGCAAACGGTGTGGATGAAACAACACGCAGACAATATTATGTCGATTCGGCCGGGTAGACGGGTATATCACGTGGTGACGTAGACAACAAAAAAAAAAACTGTAGTGCAACTTGAGTTGGACGTCTAGTCATAAAGACGTTGGACATAAAAGTGAAAAAATGACCAGTATAGTGAGCCGCCGATGTCCAGTCGCTGGTCGGTGTTGTCTCATTGATATCGTAGCGGGGAAGATCAGGGTAGGTATATTGCGGGACTTTTACAATAGTAATATGGATAATTTATATAATTGCACTGCGGCGAGTACCCCGACGGACGTGACAGAGGCACCGACACCGGTGCGCTGTGGTGACGACGGTGAACACTGCTGCAGGTGGGGAGGTCGGGGATCATTTATTACATAACATAGTTCATAATAATAGTTGCATGCGATAGGTATAATAATAATAATGGCTCTAGTACCCAACAGGTACGCTCAATGTTAATATAATTGATAATATGAGGAAAGGTATGTTTAGGGGACTATGATAATGATATTAAGTAGTAACAAAATTCTGTGACGTTACATAACCCCCCCAACAAGTTGTTAAGGTTGTTACATAAGTCAGAACCGAAAACCACTTGTTGTAAGAGAAAGGGCAGGGAATTTTGTAGGGGGTTAGAGATGGATAATTTTAAAGGGATGTGATAATTTTAAATAGGGGTAATGTTTTGTATTAATGAGTATTATTTCAGATAATCATATAGTTTGGTCTGTTACCATACATGAAATAATAACAAAATTTTCAATTGATTAGGAGGTGGCTATCTGGGGGACCATAGACATAAAATACCCGAAGAGGGGATTTACTAATTTAAATAGGGATATAATATTATAGAGACAAACATCTCATTACAGTATACATATTAATAATATAAGTGAAAGAATGATAATAATAGGTCGCAACCATCAATGAATAATAATAATTTAGATCATGGTAAGCATTACTATGACAATAATAATAAAACTTGCACCTGAGTGTGCAGGGCACATTTTGTAATATAGAAGACCAGCACAATATAGTAAAAATGCAAGGGAGAATATGATTAGTGTAATAATAATAATAATACAAAATATAATACAATAACAATCCTACACATTAGTATACAGAACACTTTATAATAATGAAAAACCTACAACTTTTAATAATGGGAAACCTACAACTTTTACTATCCTGACTAGTCCGGGGAGTGATGATGATACCACAGAACCAAATAAATATCCTAACGGGGAAACCTAACGGGGGAACCTAACAGGGAAACCTAACAGGGAAATAGGGACTCTAGATCTGTCTATGCCTTTACTGGGGTCACGACAGAAATAGGTACGACTACACTATGGGAGCTTAGTGTAGAAGGGACAAGACAAAAAAAATAAAAATAAATACTATTGTGTACAGGCAAGGTGGGAAATGACCTTACACTGCATAAGTTACTCTGGACATTATTTTTACACACATGACAAGTCATGGTGGGACCTACCGGGGAATTAGGGGGGCTAACAAGAAAGTTCCTGCATGTTGTAGTGAAAGGGCGGTCAAGAGCGGAGTCTGGTGGCCCCTTTACTCCCAGAGGGAGTCGTCCCTCCAGATCATAGATATACACGACACAGTGAACCGCAGAGTGATCGACCCGGTCGCGCCTACACAAACACCTCCAGGGAAGCCAGCTTTTACACCAACCGCCCCGGACATGGGTAGACGCGAACCGCTGAGACCAGAAGGCTGCCGCACCTGATCGGTCCAAGGTCGTGTCCTCCCTGGTTCAGGATGTCACTACAACACCGGTTTTTTTACGAGAAGAGTGTCGCAGACTCTTTGCCGTGCAGAGAGTCCCTCTCTGCCAGACGGGGGTCCTACCGAGCTGGGGTGAAGGGGGGCCAACGAATTTAAAGAAAGTACTAGAGACAGAAAATAGGCGGAGTAAAAGGGGACGAGGGGGGGACAACGCGGAAAGTTACGAATTAAATGACCCGGGATGATTGTTGTACGCAATTGCGTGGAGCGAGGCTCGTACACGGTAGTGGTTCCGTGTCAGGCAGGACACACCGTGTATTGACCCCCCAATTAGGGTTTAGTCCCAGGGTACACTAATGCACTTGCATCTGTTTCGACAGACATGGTTATCTTAATTTAGGGATTATGACGTTTGGCGTTGAAAACAGAATTATACTATTGTAATAAAAAGATATATGGGTATGTATTTATTTATTGTTATTTGATGGGAGGTATATACGGTCTCAAGTGTATGATATTATGGGTACCTTGAGGAGTATCATCATCCGGATGGACTAGCTCATAGGCATTTATAGTTTTGATGCTTTTAACCTTATAGGGTCCCTCGTATAATAAAAAGAATTTTGATATTTTTTTATCGATTTTATTACTGAGTTTGTGGGTTTTGACAAGGACGAGATCATTAATCTTGAAGAAGGTGGGGATGAGATGAGATGTTTGAGATTTTTTGCGGGCTTCAGCTTTTGTTAGTTGTACTTCTTGGGCTAGGGTAAGTTGTTTATGGAAGTCGACAGGGGGGTCTTGATGTGGAAATTGTATAAATTGAGCTAAGGGATTGTATTTTGAATTTTGTAGAAATAGAGAAGAGGGAGTTTGGTGGGTAGACTCGTGTCGTACATTATTGAGGGTCCATTCAATGTATGGGACATATTGGGGCCATGTGGAATGTTTGTGATGGCAATATGTACGAAACATCCTACCTAGCTCTCTCATGACTCTTTCAGCGGGGTTTGATTGTGGATGATAAATACTAGTGTGGGAAACCTGAATATTAAATTTTTTGAGGGAGGTCTGCCAGTACTTGCTGATAAATTGTCGACCGTGGTCGGAGACAATATTTTGCGGAACTCCAAATTTTGGGAAATAGTCGGTGGTTAACCTTTTGATACAGATCTTGGCATTGGCTCGCCGGAGAGGGTATAGTTTAACAAAGCGGGAAAAATTATCAACAATAACAAAAATATAAGAGAATTGGAATATTCCCGTAGGGAGGGGACCGTAGAAGTCAACTAACAGCTTGTCGAGGGGTTTGTTGGAGAGAATGGGTTGAGTGGGACCAGCAATGCGAGTGGTCTTGGGTTTACACTTCTGACACAACTCACATGCTTGCACCACACAACGGACGGTTTTGAAGAAGGAAGGGAAGTAACAGATATTTTTTAACGAATGGGCCGTTTTAAGGGGGCCTGAGTGGGCATAATAATTGTGAAATACTATAATAATTTGTTTTACCATGTGTCTTGGTATGCATAGGGACCAGTGATCGTCATACTTGAACTTTCGGGTAAATAGTACATTGTCTTTCAACATATAATATTTGTGCCATATTGGTAAAGAATCTGATTTCAATAAAGAAATGATTTTATATAATTTTGGGTCTTGTTGTTGTTCAACAGAAATATTTTGAAATAGTGAAATAATGTCGGGGGGAATTGGTGGGGGGAGAGTATAGTGGAGGATTACAGGGGAGTCTTTGGGAGGCTGGTCATCACGACCGAGGGGGTGGCGAGAAAGAGCATCTATAGGATTTTCTTTCCCGGGGCAATGATATATTCTTAAATCGAACTCCTGGAGAGTGAGAGTCCAGCGGGTAAGACGGGTATTTTTTAATTTACAGGAGAAAAGGAAGGTAAGAGCTTTATGATCGGTGTATACATTGACGGGATGTCCTAAAATATAAATTTTAAATTTTTGGCAGGCGAACAGGATTCCTAACAGTTCCAATTCAGTCACCGTGTAGTTCCTTTCGGCACTACAAAGTGACCTACTTGCAAAAGAAAGGGTGTTGCGGTGGCCTTCACCATCAATTTGAAAAAGTTCAGCACCGAGCCCTATGTAGGATGCATCAGTCTGAATACAAAACGGGATATTGAAGTTCGGGTGGGTGAGAGAGATTTGGAGAGAGAATGCATTTTTTATCTTTTGAAAATCGAGTTTATTTTGTTCTGTGAATGTCCAGGGAGTGTCTTTACATATGAGATGAGAGAGGGGGTGTAGGAGGGAAGAGTGATTTTGTGAAAATTTACGATAGAAGTTACAGAAGCCGAAAAATGATTGGAGGTCTTTTTTATTACGGGGTTCGGGAAAATTTTGAAGGGCGTTAATTTTATCTGGATCCATTACCATACCTTTAGGGGATATGAAGTGGCCTAGAAATTTAATTTGTTGTTTCATAAAATGGCATTTTTTTAATTTTAACGTTAGACCTGCTTGAGAGATTTTGTGAAAAATCCACTCAAGAGTGTCTAAGTGACTCTCGAAAGAAGGGGAAGAAACTAGAATATCGTCAACATACGTGTGAATGTCGTTCGGAGACATACAGGGTATAGAATAATTATTCAATGCGGCCTCAAGGCCTTTGCCAAAGGCGGCATTGGATATGTTCAAACCGAACGGGACAACACAGAACTGGTAGGAACGACCATCGTATAAAAAACTTGTGTACTGTCGTACGGACTGCTCAAGGGGAATTTGCCAGTAACCTGAAGTGAAATCTAATGAAGAAAAAACTGATTTGTTATTAAATTTTGCTAGAATGTCATCAATAGGGGGAGACGCGTCTCGCGTGGGGAGTATAATTGTGTTTAACTTCCGGGCATCTAGACATAAGCGTATAGAGCCATCAGTTTTTACCACGGTAACGAGTGGGTTGTTATATGGAGCGTCAGATCGTTCGGTCACCCCCCATTGAATCATTTTGTCGATTTCCTTTTGAACAGCGGGACGACGAGAAAAGGGTACAAGATAAGGCTTTATTTTATATGGGTCGTGGGGTTTGACGTTAAATTTATAAGAGAAGAATTTATGGAGTCCGGGTCTGTCTTGAAAGATGTGTTGATGTTTTTGAATAAGGGAGGTCATTAAATTTTGCTGAGAATTATTGAGGGGAATGTCATTGAGAGCGATATTTTTTTCTGTTTCAAACGGGATAGGTTGGTATATTGAGTTGGAAGGGGCTTCATGTAATGAGGGAAACTCGTCAGAGATATTGATATTTTTTAAAGAGTTAACCAGACTGTCTGGGTTGTGGTCAGCGATTAATTTAAAAGGTATATTATTTGTCACAGAGGGGAGGGAGATTTCTTTAGCATTGTAGTCTATGGTCACCCCGTTTTCAAGCAACCAATCAGTTCCTAAAATGATAGGTGTAGAAAGTTGGGGTACAACAAGAAAAATACCAAAGGTGTCATAATTGTTGATAGAGAAATTTAAATAGATTTGAGATTTAATTTTGACTGACTTGTTACTGAGAGCTGTTGTTAAGAGTATACCAGTGAGAGGGAAGAGGGGAATTTTATGTTTAGAGGGGTCTAATGTTAAATTTTGAAAAAGTTCTTCCGAGATGGCGGATACCGAAGCACCGGAATCCAGGAGAGCGTTATATGATTTATTAAAAAACTGTAGAGAAATTTCAGGGCGATAATTTGGGGAAGGTGTGACTTCATGGTTAAGATCAAGTGGGTGAGTGAGTATGCAGAGTTGAGGACTTGGTGGAAGTGACTCAGTACCCGTCCTCGCGGGCCTGGTCGAAGCTAGTTTCCCAGAGGGGGCACGGCATGGTCTGGGGGGGAGGATGGTTGAGCGTTACTATTGTTTTGATATTGTGGTCTATTGTAGTTGTTATTACGGGGGGGGTATCGATTTTGATTTTGAGGGCCGGAATGGGAGTAAGATTGTTGTTGTTGAGAATTGGGACGAGAACTATTGTTAGAATTACTATTGTTACTATGATTGTTTTGAGGGACATTGGAACGTTGAAGGTATGTGAGCTGTTTGATTAATTCGTTAGTGGTGAGAATTCGGAGTCCCCTGAGGGCTAAGGATACGTTATATGAAAAATGTGAGGTAATTTGGTCCACCATTTCCATCTGGTCGATAGGGGGTTGAAGATGACGTGCTCGACTTATCCAGTCCATGGCATGCTCAGACATAGTGGCCTCATCGCGGTGATAGTGGGGACGATATAACTCGTTACGTATTGAACGCTGTAAACTTTGAGACCAGAAATAGTCTCTGAACAGTTCTACAAAATCATTGTAATTGGTGGGGGGAGGAAGGAGGGTGTTATACCAAAGCAAAGCTTTGCCAGTAAAGTTATCACTGATAAAATTAATTTTCACTTGGTCGGAAGCATTGTGCATCAAGAAATATTGATCGACCTTATCGAGGAAATCAGCGGGGTGAGTGGGGGAAAGCTGACCGTTATACTTAGGGATGCGGTGGGGGTCTAGAGAGATAGCAGAAGTATGAGATAGATTATTGGAAAAGTTACTATTGTTTGAGAGGTTTGGCTCAGTTTGACAATTTTGAATGGCTGAGATTGAATTATTTGGAAGACTATTGTTTTTGGAAATATCAGGCAAGATTGTTGAAGAGAGAACGTTAGGAGGGGCGAGTGATTGAGTTAATCTCGGGGGTAATGAAGACTTTAGTTGAGGGGGGCATTGATATGTTGAGGATTTGGTTGAAGGAGGGGGGTTGATGGAAGTATTTTGAAGTCTATTCTCTAGGGCCGCCAGTCTTGAAGCTTGACCTTCGGTGATACAGACCCGGTCTGAAAGGGATTGGATTTGTGTGTTGATGCTACGCTGTACACTGTTTGTGTGGTTCATACTTTGAGTTAAGGTGGTGGAATGGGAATTATCGTTACTGGCTATACACTCGGCAATGTTGCCTTGTATTGCAACGAATTCAGTATGTAAATTAGTTTGCACTTGTGTCAACTTGGACGTTATATCAGCATCAACCTCATCTATGCGGGTACACAGGTCGTGAAATTTTTGATCATATTCGACAAACCGATCTGCGAAAGAGTCGAGTTGCCTATGGAACACTTGATTCATGTCATCAATCTGTCGTTGTAGGGAGGCTAAGGATGGGGGAGTCGTTTCAGATAGGGAGAGGTCGTCCTCATTGGGGTTCTCCATAGTGAGATCGAAATCAGTAGCAGGGAGTATGGGAGAGTGATAATAGCTTGACGGATTGTACCTATCAGGCGGTTTAGTCTTGCGCTGACCAGCACTATACATGTAGTGGTTAGGTTAAGAAAGAACGCAAAACGAATAAACACAGGGGTTTTTCAGCTACGGGGTGTTCACTGTAACCGAGGTAGCACAGTAGGCAGAGAAGTTACAACATGTATATAATAGTAATAAAATAGAATAGTTATAAAATAATTATAAGGGTTAAGGGGATAAGGCCTTTAATACAATACTGATAATAAAATATTCACTTCTGAGAAAAGAAAATAACAAACCAAAATATTTATAATGTTTATGAGTCACAATTCAAATAAAATAGTGAACTAAATAATAACAGGTATGGATTGCTTGAACGACATAGCAACAAAACAAGAAGAATTCTTAAATAATATACTAAGGGGACGTACACCTGTACTAATGATACTTTAATTATAGAAAATTTATTAATGACAGAATAACAAACTGGTCCAAGTACTAAGGTAGTACCATACAGTGAGCAACTCCGGCACCAATAAGAGAAGAAACACAAAATAAATTAATAATAATAATAATAGGTTCAACTGTACCGTTGGATGTGTATGGCACCACGTGCGAGTGGGATAACTTAAGTTAAGGATATTACAAGAAGCGTAGTAACACCGTATTGAATATTAATGAAATTTAACCTAATAAATAATAATAGTATATAATACTATATCAGATAATATTGTAAGTGTGAACCAAAGTCACAAGAATATTTTAATTTGCTTTGGGATATAATAATAGTGGGACCCTAGTCGGGGCGAAGCTACCGGGCTAACCAACTTCTTATACAGCATCTCAGTTATCAGTGAGGATATAATAATTTTAAAATAATAAGGGGAATTATTTAGATAATGGTTGGGAGAACCTACTTATGTTATCTAAAGGGGAATATATTGTTTATTAACCTTGTATAAAGACTAATCATAGTAATATTTTAATTGAATTTAGGGAGAGCATTATAATAATATAAACCTGGGCGTTAAGGGGACATTGTATTAAATATTTACTAATGGTAAGGTATATGGAAAAACAAAATTTTAATTATTGTTGTAGTGAACATTGTTCTGATACTTTTGTGGATAAATAAAATAGTAATTTCATTTTTTTTTTTTTTTTAAATAATTTTATTATATGATAATAATTTGTTTTAACCACCAAGGCATACATGTGTTCTAAAGGAACATAATATAATAATAAAATTAACTCTTGCCATGAGACAGAAAGAATATAGTAATCCGCAGATTTACAATATAGTATAATAATAAAATTAATCTTTGTCATGAGACATAAGAAACGTAATAATCCGTAGACTTAAAACATAATAGAATAATAATATAATTGACCATGTGGTCTTGGGGAAAGTGTGTAAATTATCGCAGCCTTATCATGTATAAAAAGTTCCTAACTATGTTATGTGGGGGAGGAATACGGGTCTAGGGAAACTATCAAGGGGGGTCATACAAGGGGAAAAATATTATAACTATACCAAAAGGGAAAGAGACGGGTCACCAGCAGTGTTCGGTCGTCCAGTCGCCGCAGCTGTCAGCATATACCGCCACTGTCAAAGCGCCGCTGCCGCTTCCAATCCGGCACACACACCAGCAGGAACAATTTCTGAAATGATTAATTGGATAATAAACATTGTCATGGGGGGGGAACTTAAGAATAATAATAAGTTAATATTTACCTTGGTAGTATAACATTTTTTTTTTTTTTTTTTTTTTTACAAAATATATCAATATAACAGTATTTTTTTTTTTTTTTTTTTTTTTACCAAAAGTAAATAATTAATAACATGACTATCATTAAGTTAACAACATAATAAAATATCTCTCTAGGAGACTAATATAGTCACGTTTTGAATAAAATATAAAAAAAAACTTTGAGAGGTTTGGGGAGTAATAATAATAAGGATTTTAGGAGATTTAATTAAAATGTGTTTGTGTCACAGAAGAATAATAGTATTTTAAGATGAAAGTGGATAAGAAATGTTGCCATGCCATGTGCTTGTCATAAGGGAATTTTTTTTTTTTTTTTTTTTTTTTTTTTTTTTTTTTTTATACATGTTTTATATACTGATATTGCCATTTTTATTATAGAAATTTATATTTTAATAATTTTAAGTGATAATTTTATTAAGGGACAGAGAGAGAAAGAAAAAAAAAAAAATATTTATTAGTTATATAGGGAGTTGTCCTGTCACGGTCGCCATATGTGAGATTCTGGTAGTTTTCGAGGCTACCAAAAACCACCCACGACCGAAGGGGAACACTTCGGGCGTGACCTATGAGCCGCACCGCGTGATGACCCCAGGGGCCAAGTCGGTGGAACTCATAGGCTTTGAACACGCATTGGCGAATGAACGCCAAAGATTTATTAAAAGGGGAAATAAACAAAAAAATAGAACATTAATAAATAATAAGAATACAGAATATTAGGGTAATAATAATAGAGATTTTTTAATAAACATGATGGTAATACTATGGGAATACAGAATTATAATAATATGTGGCTCCCGCACACAATAACACAGTAGTTGATCGTTAATATTTTAAATAACAATTTTGTTGACACATGGCAATTACGGGAATATTTCTAATAGGGAAAAGAATAATTTGGCGCACACGACAAGTGCGTATAAAGGATTAATAAGTGCAAATGTAGGTCGGCCCACGAGGTCCGCCGACACCTAGGGTGCTTTTAATATATATATAATGTTCGTAATAAAAATAATCTGACGACCGTAGGGTTACCGCCTACATTGCGGAAGGTTGGAATAATAGGAAGGACATGGCGCCATGCGCGGTATTATAAAACAATATAATAATAATATAAATAAAAAGGGTATGGGGGAATATGGTGGTATATTACTGATGCTGAATAATGATGACTTGAGCCGTGGAAGGTGTGGTTGTGGCATTGCTCCGCCCGGCATCGGGCCCATGGTGGTCGCCTAGCCCATCATGTTGGTCGATGCAAACGGTGTGGATGAAACAACACGCAGACAATATTATGTCGATTCGGCCGGGTAGACGGGTATATCACGTGGTGACGTAGACAACAAAAAAAAAAACTGTAGTGCAACTTGAGTTGGACGTCTAGTCATAAAGACGTTGGACATAAAAGTGAAAAAATGACCAGTATAGTGAGCCGCCGATGTCCAGTCGCTGGTCGGTGTTGTCTCATTGATATCGTAGCGGGGAAGATCAGGGTAGGTATATTGCGGGACTTTTACAATAGTAATATGGATAATTTATATAATTGCACTGCGGCGAGTACCCCGACGGACGTGACAGAGGCACCGACACCGGTGCGCTGTGGTGACGACGGTGAACACTGCTGCAGGTGGGGAGGTCGGGGATCATTTATTACATAACATAGTTCATAATAATAGTTGCATGCGATAGGTATAATAATAATAATGGCTCTAGTACCCAACAGGTACGCTCAATGTTAATATAATTGATAATATGAGGAAAGGTATGTTTAGGGGACTATGATAATGATATTAAGTAGTAACAAAATTCTGTGACGTTACAAATTTAAATCACTCAAAAAAGATACATGCAACACGTGTGATTCTTTAAATGTTCAATTAAATAATGAAACTAATGCTTTAAAAAAACAAGAACTAACAACAAAACACCATGAACATTTAAATTTGGCTGAAAATGCACAGGCATCATTAAAACTAGATTTGGAAAAATCAAAAGTGTGTGAACATTTCCAATGCCTAACCTATGATATGGAGAAAACATTACCTCTCCCTAGGTTACCTACAAATATAATATTTTACAAGAGACAACTTTGGTTGTATAACACTGGAATTTATAGCGGAAAAGAACATCAGGGATATTGTTATGTTTGGTTGGAAGGCCAGGCAGGAAGAGGGGCACAAGAAGTAGGGTCATGTTTGATAAAACACATCAAAAATAATTTGAATCATAATATTAAAGATTTAGTTTTATGGTCTGATTCATGTGGTGGTCAGAACAGGAATATTAAAATTGTTTTACTAATGAAAACTCTTTTCAGTAGTACTGAACTTGATAATATAACACTTAAATACTTATACCCTGGCCACAGTTTTTTACCCAACGACAGAAATTTTAGTGATATTGAATCAGCACTAAAACACCAACAAAGGCTTTATACTCCTCAAGACTATATTAATGTTATGAGAACATGTAAAAAAAAAAATCCATTAATAGTTACTCAAATGAATGATGAAGATTTTGTTAGCTCAGAAATGTTAGAGAAAAAAAATTACTAATCGAAAGGTATCTGTCTCTGGTGAAAAAATCAATTGGCTACAAATAAGACAAATTAAGTTATGCCGTAATCATCCATTTTCATTGTTTATAAGTCAAACCTTATCAGATGAAAACTTTTTGGAAATTAATATTGAAAAACGTGATCGTAGTCGAGTATCAAACAACATATTATTTCCATCTGAATCGCTACTTACTAAACTATGGCCTAATGGGAAAGAAATCAACCAAGCAAAACTTGATGATATAAAATCTATAATGCATCTTATACCTGCTGATGCTCATGAGTTTTATACACATTTTACGGGAAATGCTATCATTGAAGAAGATATTAATGGTTTTAATGAGAATTTAGATTTTGACATAGAAACTAATAATATTGATTAATAATACACTTTTTTTAAATTTTTAACTACATTGTTTAACTATTTAATTACTATAACTCAAAAGACTGAGATATATTAAATGCTGTTAAGTTTATAATAATTATTATTATGTTACTAAAAAAGGTTGTTGAATTTGTTTTTGTTTTAATAAACTTTTTATTAATTTTGTTGTTACACAGATTGTTTTTTTAATGATATAACTCAAAGACTGAGATAAATAATGTAACTATTTAAGTTTAAGAAATTATGTTTGATGTTAACTATCAAAATTAGTTACATATCATTTACTCACATAAATGCATTTTATTAAAGATTAAACATATGTTATAGGTAGCATGCATTAACCTTTTCACTGCTACGGACGTACTATTACGTCGCACGCAAACATACCGTTCCCTGCTACTGTCGTTTAGGTTTTTTCGATAAATGGTACAATGATAATCCATGATAAGCTCCGGTTGCACGAATGCAACTTACTATATGCCACGATTAAAGATAGTATGGTTGCCCAACGAATCTAGAAAAGTGTCAACCGATATGAATCTCTACTTATCAGTATTAAACAGCTGGAAACTTAAAAACTAGCGCTTATATGTTATAGTGACAATTAATGCAGTTACCACTCAAAGATAATTTAGATAATTAGACAGATATTTAATTTTTTCCCGCGCTTTCTTCAAAATACTATGATTGGCTTTGTAAAGACTATCGTCTACTAGATATATTATTAACAGCCACACAATAGATAATAATAATTAATTATAAACAATATAAACAATTAATAAGCTCGTCTTAAGTAATAGTTATTATTATTAATGCGTAATAACTAATAATAAATGTATTAATTTGTACGTACTGAGTTACTAAATTAAAAATGTCTTGTTGTGTACCAAATTGTATTTTTCGAGACAAATGTTTAAAACAAAGTCGTTTTCACTTTCCAAAAGACCTTGCGTTACGATATGAATGGGAGAAAGCTTTAGGACTTAATTTCCACCCTAATTCTAGAGTTTGTCGCCAACATTTTAGAGACGTTGATGTAAATGATTCATGGGTAACTGGAAATGGGAATAACAAATATACTGTATGTATTTAACTATTTCTTTTAAAATCATAATGGTAGTTATAGTCAAAAAAGTACCTACCTGTATATGTCTAGGTATGTTTAAAAAGAGCTAAGCTTCGTAATGGTGCCATTCCGATACCAGTTACAAATGGATCAATAATAAGTGTAGTAAATATAGCCAATACCGTATGAATACACTGTAATTTAAATAATCCCTGTTAGTCATTGACTTAATATATATAAATTTTTTTAAGAATGACAAGACTAATAACGATTGTGGTACTAGCTGTGGAAATGCATATGATGATTTACTATCTTCGATAAACAATGATCACTGTTATACAGCAATAAAACCACAGGAAAATAAAATAGTTCATGATACTGGTACAATAAACTACCTAAAAAGAGACGCACCTTTATTTAATACAGAATTAACGTCCCCTGCAATACCTAAAAGATTAAAAGTGCTATACCTATTATAAAATTTAATAATGATTTAATTTGTATTATTAATTATTCTTTTGTTTTAATTCCTGATTAAAAGGTAGAACAAAAAATGACATTATTCAAATCAGTTTTAAATGATATAAATATATTAAAATTAAATATACCAACCAAATGGTTTTGTGATATCGATGATACTCTACTAAAAAACAATCATAAGCAGACTATAATTTCATTTCACAAGTTGGGATCTTATACAAAAAATGTTATGCAAATGCGATGCATTGAAAAACAACTAGTTTTAAATGAAGGTAGATTTTATACAAAATATAATATAAATAATTAATATTATAAACTTATAGAAATTAAAATCTATATTATTTTCTATTTACAGAGTCTGAGTTATTTCTATATGCTTTTGACAAAAAAATAGAGTTATCAGATATTGGGGTTAATTCAAATATTAATATAGACAATCACACTGAAGAGAAGATAATTAAAATATTTGACAGCATTAGGTTAGGTTGTGTAAGGGTGCAGTACCATCAAATGAATATGGATATGTAAAATTATCTATTAGTCCAGTTGAAAAATGTGGTATGTGGTGGCATCCAAAATGTACCACAATACTTCCTAAAGACAACAGTAGTAATAGGTTAATATAAAAATTATATTGCATTAATTATGAAATATATTTGTAGTCAGTCATTCAACTTGAGTTAAAAATTAAAATACTTACAAGTACATCACAATTTATGTATTGTATATCTCAAAATTAAATTATTTTCAGTGATACTTGCATCTGGTGTAAACGCCTATGGTATATTATAAAGAACAAAAAGTTACGTCAAAAGAATAACCAATCCACCAGGACATTTTTTTCTCCAACTAAAAAAAAAGCCATAAGTAGAATAAGGAAGGTAAAAAATACAATAACAAAAAAATTTTCCAGAGCTAGTTTGAAAATTGCCTGTTTACAAAACCATTTAAACGATATAAAAGATAAAATGAAGAAAATAACTCACTGTAATCTTGAGAAAGTATTACAAACTTCTAACATTCCCAACAGTCAATCTGAGTTAATACATGAAATATTTAAAGCTGCTAAACTGAAAAACCCTAAAAACAGGAAATATAGTGAAAATTGGCTATTACTTTGTATGCTATTCCAAATAAGGTATAATTTAATAAATTCAATTTATATAATAATGCTTAAGAGAACATTATACCCGCATATGTTGTCTCCGTCTTACAAGTGCGTAACATAGCAATTTTAAAATTAAAATATAATAAAAAGCCAATGAAAAGCCCTCGGTAATAATGTTACCTTTAATTTTTATAAGAAGTCAATTCACTCTAAATTGTAAATTCACGGAGTTTCGCGTGATCTGCTGAGCGTAAAATTTGCTATGTTACGCATTTGTCAGACGGAGAAAACACATGCGGATATAACGTCCTCTTAAAAAATTACAATTCTTAATTTCAGATCCCCAAGTGGTTATAAATTTTTAAGAGACCAGAATATACTGCCACTACCCTGTGTAAATACAATCAGGAAACATTTACTTGCCGTAGAAATTGGGTGTGGGTTTGACAATAATTTTTTTAAACTTCTGAAAAAGAAATTTAATTTAAAATCAGAACAACAAAAACAAGGAGTTTTAGTATTAGATGAGATTTTTTTAAGAGAAAACATATGTGTGAATAGTCGTACTTTAACGTACATGGGACTGGAAAATTTTGGAGAAGAATTGAACAGTAAAACTGATTGTTCCCAAAAAGCTAATCATGCTTTAGTTTTCATGTGGCAAAGCTTAGCTGATAATTTCGTTCAGCCAATTGCTGTTTTTGCATCACATGGAACTGTTAAAGGTTAATACTATAAAATATCCAAAATTAAAAAATATATATATATATAAATACAAAAAAACATAGAAAATATAATATTTTGATTTGGCATAATTAAAATTAACAACTTTTAAAAAACAATATATACTTTTAGGAGTTGATTTAGCAAAACTCGTAATAAGAGCTATTTTGCTTATGGAAAATGCTGGTGGTCAAGTAGTTGGTCTGACATCAGACGGTGCGACAACTAACAGGACAATGTGGAATTTACTTGGGGTAAATGATACATATTCTATAAATGGTTTAATGACTATTTACCAAAATTACCTATGTATTTTAAATATTTTTATAATTTTAATTCATTAAATTAGATAAGTGCAAAATCAGAAAATTTTAAAAACCACTTTGAAAATCCTTACGACAGCAGTAGAAAGGTGTTTGTATTTTCTGATGCACCTCACCTTTTAAAGACAGTACGAAACCGTTTGTATGAAAAGAAACAATTAATAGTAAGTTTTAACTTCCAAAATAATAAATTGAATTTAGTACAACTTTTGATTTTTGTTCTACTTTAACTATAGGTGCATCCCTCAAAAAGTCCAATAAAATGGGAACACTACCAGAACATATTTAAAATAGAAGCTAATTCCCTAACTAAAGCATGCCCAAAGATCAATAAAAATCACTTTGAGCTAAATAACCTATCAAAGATGAAGGTCAAGTATGCAGTACAGGTGAATTAATTTTTTTTTAGTAAAACAATATTTAAAATTTTTCGAGTTAGAAATCTATAAAATTTGTTAATTACAATGATACATTTTTTTAGTTGTTTAGTATGTCAATGGCTTCTGCTATTGAATTTTATAAAAAAAAGAATATTGGTAATTTTATTGATGCTGATGAAACAGTCAAATTTACTGTTTTCATGAACAATATGTTTGATTCCCTAAACAGGAAATATCCAGCAGAAGGAATCAAGAAAAATAGCCATGATATAGAGGTTTTTTTATGTTGAATGTTTGTGATTTGTGGCCTTTGCTAAAATATGTTAGTAATTTTGCTTTTACATGTTATAACTTATAAGTGTTTGTAATTTATCTTACATGTGGTGCATGGTAGGTATGTAAATTATTGTGTATGTTTTTAAATATTATAAATTTAATAAGGCAACTGAAGAGGAAATATGCCTTTTGCAAAATTAATCAAGAAAAATCTCTATCCTATAGTAATTTTATTGTGTATGTGTTAAATGTTTATAATTAATTTAACTAATTATTGTTTAACTAGTTGTACTATCTAGGCTTTGTAGATATTGAATGTTGAAATAGGTAAGTACATATAATACACAGCAGTTTTTAAATATTTTATTTTAAATAGGTGTTAAAAGAAGCATTTGAATTTATTAATGAATGGGAATCAAATTTAAAAAACCAATTAATCAATAAGGATGATTTTTTAACAACAACGACAGCCGATGGCCTCAAAATAACATTGAAGTCAACAATAGACCTTATTGATTATTTGTTAAATGATTGTAATTATAAATATGTATTGACAGCCAAATTAAACCAGGATTGTTTAGAAGTATATTTTAAGATGACATTTTTTGTTTACTGTTATATCAAACAATGAAACCTTAACTATTATAATTTTTCAGAAATTTTTTGGCGTCATACGCCAGGTTGCTGGACCAAACGACCACCCGTCAACCCCAACTTTCCTCCAGCTTTATAGGATGTTGTCTGATACCAATGCGATTGACAGATAGACATTTTCCGTCCACTGTACCACCAACATCTAAAAAGGCAAATCCTCAAAGACGGTGTTTTGTATGCCAAAAATTAAAAAATAAAAGAAAAGACACAACATTCATGTGTAAAGAATGCGATGTTGGGTTATGTCCAGCTCCATGCTTTGAAGTATATCATACTAATAATAAATTTTGAATTTTCTACTTTATAATAATTTGTTTTAAATTTATTTTGTTACTATTATACTGAATTAACTATGTAATTATTAATAAACAGTTAAAAATATAATTTGTAGGTACGTTGCATTTTAATTATTTCAAAATCATAGTATGCGGTTCCTACGCTAGGTTTCCTAGTTTGGTTACCCCTGGTCGTATAAACTTTAAACTTATAATTCAGGTCAATATATATATATATATTTTTTTTTTTGACTTCAACACATGGTTATATTTAACTAAATTAATCAATTAGGAACATGAAAAAAAAAAAAAAAAAAAATTCAGCAGAGATGAGTATTTTAGAAAAAAAAAACTTAGCAGTGAAAAGGTTAAAAACAACCAACCATACTACATTTTTACATTAATCATAAAACAACCAACCTATACATAAAGCAACCATACCACATTACACATTTTACATTTATCACAAGACAACCAACCACAAATATTGAAATAACAATGAGTATTGATTGTGTTAGGAATATATTGGTAAGTAATTAAAATAATAAATACATCCAATTATTTAAATATTTTGGTTTTAAATCATTTGAGCTGTAAACAAATTTAAAAAAGATATTTTTCTAAAACTGCAATTATATCCACATCAAACATTAGTGGGATGGTTGTTTTCTGCATAACGCCATTCAACTGTAGTTTACCAGAACTTGAATGTCATTGGAGCGCAACAGTCAACTATCGTTTAAATACAATTTAAAAGGCCACATCTATCCAAGAAATCATTAAAGAATGGCCAAGCTACATGATACCAATGGGATATAAATTAGTATGTAAAAATATATTTAATATTGGATTATATTTATATTAAATTATGGTACTTTACCAATAGATAATAAATCCATTATATTATTATTATATGCCAATAAAATGAATCATTGTGATAATATCTATTTAGCACATTTTGGTAATTACTTTTATTAATTATATTATTTCTTGATATATTTTTGTGTAGATACTAGATAGTCATTTTATACTATATAAATCATAGTGCACTAGGTATCTTTCATTTCTCATTTATTTTTAGATTGATATCGACTTTAAAGCACTTTATCCTAATTGTTTTAATATTCTTGGCAATTATGAAATAAAATTGGAAAAAATGTTTGGTGCTCTGATGACCGAAGTCAAAGATTACAATTCTCGGAACATGTTAAAAAGTTTTACAGATATTTAAAACCCAAGTGAAAGTAAATCATATATTAAATTATTATTATTTAATACATTTTTGAATACAATTTTCTTCAATAATACATTTTTCAGATGTTAAACAAGCTGTAACATTTTACTTACTACCTACACTCTATATTAATTGTTCCTACATCAAAAAAAAGTTACAATCGACGATAGAGGAAAAAAATATAATTAAATACTCGATAATAGATTCACAAAATACATTCATGGTTTTTTGCAGTACAGTGACTATGGTCGAAGAGTATATCTAATCGTAATCAACTTAAATTACCCATTCAGCCCTTTATTTTAATCGTCGGTACTTCACTAGAACGTCTAGAACCAAAGGAAATAATTGTATATTTTGATTCTATTCAATTTAAAGTTTTTATTGTTATTAGAGCAATAGATCTATGTTTTAAGATTTTTCAACTATTTAATATAGAATATCCAATTCAATCGGGTGCAGTTTGGCTCTTTATTCAAAAATACTTATACCTTATACGTCTTATACTCAATTACACAAAATTTGAGAAATCTCACCCTAATTTAAATCAAATAATTTATGACTTAGAAAGTAATGTATAATGAAAAAAATAATGTAGTAAATTTAAACAAATTAGGTTAGTTTAACAATTAATTTTACTATAATATTATAAATAAAGCCACCTACTTTAAATATTTTGAAATTTACTTTTTTACTTATTTACTTATTCCTCATTACAATACATTGGTTATAATATAATGTAGGTACCCTAATAATTTGTCTATAATTTAAGAGTATGTATTATATTTGTATAAATTTATATACATACTACCTTTTGCTGAATGGTATTTTGTTCTTCTTTATGTTTATATATAGTACACAACTATTATACTATTATTATATTTATCTAGGTACTAACATATCTTTATATAGCTATCTACTAATTTAAGAATATTATACTTATTTAAATTTATTTACTTAATGTTGAATATTTCTTATTTTTTTTTTTCAAGTTTAAGTCTACCTATATATTATAGTATATCATTTTCACTAGTTTGGTTTTTATACCTATGTACAAGTAGGCACAATTTATTTTTAAACAATATTTACTTATACAGTCTACCTACTACAGGCTACTATTATACCTAATCTGATTTACCTACAGTTGTTCTTTATTCTATAATGATATTTAATTTCTAAGTACCTATTTTTTTTGTTTTCATTCATGTTTATGTCAAGTATACATTCTATTGTATTTATAGGTACCTATTACATAAGTATTTTACATTTGTAATTAATAATAATATTAAATAAAAGTAACTTACTGACTCGTGTAAATTACCTCATGTTAATTTTAATTTATGCATATTAATTTGTATTTACATTTATATCAAGTTTTATTACTATTATAATGTTTAAAATTAAAACTATATAATAAATAATTAATATTGAACTATATCATGAAATGCATTTTTAATTCACACAAACTATTAAAATTAAAATTTAGTTTTATCACCACAAAAAAACAGTTGCTATTATATTATAATTTATAAGTATTATACTAAAACACAAAGTAGTATTATTGTTGAGATAATATGTATTATCCATACGATAATATCATATTATTGTTTTAACACATCTATTTTATCAAAGTGATATAATAAATTGTATGGTAACAAATATTGAAATATTATTTCATCATTCAAAAAGAAATTTTTATTAAATTAACAAAAATAATGATTATGCTGATAAATTGACTGTGGTGTGCTAAGATACGTTAATCTTATTGAAATTATCAAATATTAAGTTAGGCACAGTAAACGCATATTATCAAAACATTAATATAATTTTTGACAAATTGATAAAAATTATTTAGTTGGATAAATTTATTTATCGGCTGTATAGTAATAATACATTAATTGTTAATTTGAACTAGATTTTTATTTACTTTACCAAGCTTTTTTTTCAGTGTACTTTTAATATTTGAAAAATGTTTTTTTTTTTTTGTAAAATCATAGTAGATAGGTATAAGATTAAATTAATTTAAAAGATATTAAAAGATAAATTAATTTCTTAATAATTTTTTTTTTCTGTATACATTACAGGTTAGGTCTTACAGGTACCTACAATTACAAGATCCCTGTATATACTTTCATATTATTACGGTAGAGTGTAGACCACATTTATTTTGGTAGATCGCATAAAATGTAGACTGCATATTAAGAGATATCCCAAGTTTCAATATTTAATTAAATTTTACATACAATACATTATAATTTATAATTGTTAACAAAATTTGATATGGTATAACATTATTTGACTCATTGATTAATTATTTATATAATTTTAAGTGTGTTATTATTTTTTTTTTTTACTTCTTTTATTGACTATTTGGTTTTGCGTGAATATTATCATTTTTTATTTTATGATACAATTTATATAATAATATTATTTTTCAATCTATAAATTGTAATCTTAATCCGTGCCGGCTCAGATAATATTATTATCTTAAAAAATTCAAAATTATCCAAACTGTGATGTTTATCAGAATAAAATCAATCTAAAAATACGGTTTCCAAATATTCCTATAGTTCGACTTATCTGTATATAAAATTAATCTCGAAATTAATGCTTGTACCTATCACCTGTGTATGTATGGTGTGATAAGAATACAAATTACTTATATTACTTACAATTAGAGTGGTAAAAACGGTAGAGCGCATACTGCAGTCGTAATGTCATCGGTAGAGCGCATACAACAAGATAGCCATAATGAAAATGTTTAAATTAAATGCAGCCCTAGGTGAATAGTAATAAATAGTAGGTACCGTAAAAGAAAATAAGACTAAAAATGTATGTAAGACTTTACAGTTTGATACAAATTCTGAAGTAATATATTTTTTAAAGCAGATTCATAGGTATGCCATCACTTATCAAACATTAAATTGTAATAGATATTTGTATTTATTTTGTTAAATGTGGTGTCTAATGTTATAAATATACTTGGTGTTGAAAGTCTTATCGGTATATATATTTATATTAACTTGGAAATCCAAACTCTACTTGCGAAATATTATAATTAAAATCATGCTTATATTACCAATCCTCGTGTACGACAACAGATACTTGCAGTCCCTCCCATCGTCCGAGTTGAGTTTGATAGGCATCGAAACAACCACGACCTTGCTGCAAAATATGAACGGAGTTCGGGAAATCGTCTGACGTGCAAGTATAATTGTGAACGGTTATTTGACAGTAAAGTATTGCACTAATGCACTAGCGAGTGGTTAGTGCCAGTGATTCATGGCGATTGAGAGCATCGTAGTTCCACTGTTCCGAGATACCGCACTATATAGTGTCCGCGCAACGAAAACTGGCCGGTTACCCCCGAAACCCGCCCGCCATGAACGTGCCGCTAGCCGCGGGTTCTCAAACTACGCGTCGCCGCTGCGATGTTATACAATAGGCGCACGCGGTGTGTTTGTTATGCGATGTTGAAAACCAGTTTTAGCTGTATAACTGTATAATATATATTATTATATCACGTATTGAAATTATGTTTTAAACTGATAATTTTTTAAACCATTTTCTCTCATGATTGGTATAATAATTAATTAATATATACCATGTGAACGAATAATTTTAAAATAACGCGGCAATTAGCTTAATAATCACTTATTGACAATTGCCACTAGAGTCGCACCAGCCACCGCCCACCGGTCAGTTTTCGTTGCGCGGACTATAGGTACGAAGTCAACAAGTCATAACCAAATACTGAAATAAAATTATTATCGGAATGCATGACGACGGCGAGACGAAGAAGCAATCTAGAATGATTCCGGGAGCAGAGCTGCGAATGCTGCGATATCATTGGCTATTGCAATCTAAAACGAAGCGGTACGAGTTTAAGTATAATAAATGCCTGTACAGCATATTTATGCGTATGATGACAATGGAGATATACAAGTCAAGGGTCTCATGGAACTCGCATTCCGCATCTTCTTGGGAAACACATGTATACAATAAAATATAAAGATTCTTCTCGTAGATAAAAAAAAACCCACTAATATAACATTACTATTTCTTTTGTTTTCGATTCCGAGTATTTATCAGAGGTCCCTTTCCTTTCCATTATACTACATTATAATATGTTTTGTGTAATACTATAATACTGTACCTGTACAATATTATTATTACGTGATACTACGGCGCCAACTGCGCATAGACGCTATCTCACTTTTCGTCTGTTCACATATTTTTCCGTCGTCGCTGCTGTCGTATATTAAGTGTTATATTATATTATTATATTAGTATTTTTTGCCGGTTAAAGAAAAAAAAGCGGGTATATGGCTGTCGCTCTACTGTACATTAGGTGATGGGGTGGACCTCTGACTAGGGTAAGTTAGATTTGAATGCAATGATAGGTATCATTGAATACGAAAAACGATTCTGAACGGAGATGATTTGTCAGTCTAGGTCTTAGGATATATTATATTTAAATATTGTCATATATTCTATTTTGAAACAAATATATTATTTTTCAATAAGGACACAATTTGAACAAGGCATGGTTAATCAATTTTTCCAAAAACATTGCATGTAGTTATCATGATTCATAATACCTTATAATATCATAGATATACATATACCTGATTTCATAAAAATTTAAAACTCAAACGATCAAAACATTTTTCCATCGAGTTTTCTCTATAGCTACTTGAAGGAAAACTAATGGAAAACTTAGTGTTGTATTTTTAATCCTTAGTTATAACTTATAAACACAAAATTTTTTATGATTTTTCAACTTCAAAATAACTTGCAAATTTTCGCGTTTTCGACATATTTCGTAAAAATTTGAACTATAAATGCTAATAAAAAAAATTGTGCATATGTATTCTTATAATTTTTAAATCACTATAAGAATAACTTATGAGGAACATTGTATTAAATTTTCAAGTATTTTGATTGGGCCAAAAAAATTTTATCGACACTTCAAAAAAAAATGGAAAATTTAAGTTGTCTATAAATATCTAAAAAAAAAATTAAATCATGTAAAGAAAATGCCAATCTAAATAACTGGTTAAATTTTCATGTATCTACGACTTATACTTTTTGAATAATAACAAATGTAAAATCGTTAAATCATTATCATTACGCTATTTCATAAAAATTTAAAATTCAAACGCACTTTAAATTTTCCCTATAATGATGTTTCGAGCTTTCGAAAGAAAACTTATGGAAAACTTAGTGTTGTATTTTTAATCCTTAGTTATAAACACAAAACATTTTATGATTTTTCAACTTCAAAATTACTTGTAAATTTTCGCATTTTCGACAGATTTCATAAAAATTTGAACTATGAACGCTTATAAAAAAAAATTGTGACTTACGATTTTTAATTTTTTTTAGCTTCAATAAGAACAACTCATGACGAACCTTGTATTAAATTTTCAAGTATTTTTGGTCATCTAAAATTTTTTTCCCGACACTTCAAAAAATAATTCTCATAAAAATCGAAAATTTCAGTGGTCTATGAATATCTCAAAAAATGTCCAAAATTTTTGAAAATTAAACTGGATATAGATAACACTAACATAAACATTTGGTGAAAATGTCAAGTATTTACAGTGATTATTTTTTGAATTACCACCATATAAAAAAATCGATTTGGTTGAAAACTGGTTTTGCATAAAAATTCCCGTTTTTCTGTCATTTTTTTTTGTTTTTCTCGATTTTTTTGAAAACTGTTGGTAAATGTTTACTTTTGACCTCTAAAATGCACCAAAGATCTTCAATTTTACATCGGAAACCACCCCAAAGTTTGAAATTGAAGCATTATTTCGACTAGTTATGCTGTACACAGACACACAAAAAAAAAAAAACACACATCATTGTAAATTCAATACATTCATCATTTCGTTTAGAATCTAAAAAAATTTACACATTTAATATTGTTGCGATTTTCTGTCTTATTATCAACCCTGTATAATATTACCATGGTATTTGTAAAATATATAAATATATTTGCAGACTGCAGTTAGATACTCGTATCAGAAATAAGTATTATAATATATTATTAATAATTAATATTATACGTATCGCGTCATATACAACGTATACAACATATACGTCGTAATATTGTGGTACTACGTTATTGTTCCTATATAATAACATGTGGCGTGTAGTATAAATTTAATATAAATGCATAATACGGTGTACCTATAGAGTATATTAGCGTAACAATATGTGTATTTGTAATTTTAGCTTCTGAGCGGAGCGATGAATGTATTGATTTTACCATGATGTGTGTTTTTTGTTTTTTGTCTGTCATCACATTTTGGGGCAGTAAAAATGCTTCGATTTTTGACTTCAGTACCTCGTTCGATCAGAAAGTGAATCTAGTTGGTACTTTGGGGGGGGGTCAAAAGTAAAAAATTCTTAATACTTTTCTAAACAATTTTTTTTTAAATTTATTATCAATAAAAATTATTTATACAATTTTTATGAATATAAAAGCTCTTTTAAGGCTTAAAATTTAAGCAAGCTTGTGATATAGATAGAGAGTAAAACAATATTGATTATTCTAAAATAAACGAATAAGAAAAACTATAGATAGGTCATAGGTACATTCAAATAAAATACAAGGACAGATATTATTAATCAAAAATTGAAAACATATTTCTGCAATGATGAGATATGATGTTCTAATCCCTGCCTCAGTACCTACATATTATTGACAGAGATTGATACAGCATATTATTATACTTATATAACTTGTAGTTTAAATAAATGCAAGCCTAGAGGACCATGCACCCTCTGGAGCATTGTTAGTCTTAACTCTTAGCTTTTAGAGTTGTCTAGTTTTAGCAATAATTATATACCTACAACATAAAACTCTTTTTGCTTTGTAATTTGTATTATAACTTATAAGTATTCCTTAATTTGTTCTTGATAGTCGATAAAAAAATTTAAGCTTTCTGTGTGGTCATTATAATTGTTAGTACTTCCATCAAGTATTATTAATAACGCCACTGCGGCGTTTTTATTTTCAAAAACGTTCTTGAAGTGTTGAAGTGGTGAACATTATATATGTATATGCAATTATATTATACAATAAAATATTATTATAATATATATCTACTAATTAATAAATTAATTATTAATATATGTATAATGGATATGTTACGGGTGAAGTACAAAAACGGTTAGTGTACATATTACCCGGGTAATGTGAACCTCATCCATACGAACAGTGTAATGTATACATTATCCATCTTAAATATGTAGTAAATAATATGTAGTATCCAATCAATTTATACATTATCTGGTGTGCTGTGGATAATGTATTCGTATAACTATATATAATCGTAAACTTATAACTTCAGTACAACATGACCAACGCATCAAACACTTAAAATGGTACAGATTATAGTAACAAAAACCAAATTATACTAATTCAAAAAAAAAAAATTATTTATTATTATTACTATTAAACTATAAATTATATATTTGAACAATTTTACTATTTACTTAATTAAAATTTAAAAGCAAAATACAATTATTTATTAGAAAAATTTGAGTTTGAATGACATTTAGAATTACAAAGTATTCCCCCCGGATTTGCATTTACATTTATTTGTTAAGCATTTAGTTTTACATAAACACTTCTTAAAACCTTGACCACCGGAAAAAGATTGTTCATTAGCTATTTCACGCAAAGATTTTTTTGTGGCTAAAACGTCTAAAATATCTATTAAGAGTTCAGAGCATACAGTGAATTGATTTCTGGAATAAAGTTGATGAAAAGTGCCATTTTTATTACCGAGTTCGTAATATTGATTATCACTTATAGACACAACCGCAAAGAGTACATTCTGTGGATCACCCTTATTTCTGTCTACTTCTGGTAGTTCTCTAACTGTGTCGTCTAATAATCGTTATTTTATCGTATACATTTTTTTTTTTTTATTAGAAATAAGGCTTCGACATCGCCGGTCATTAGCCTGGAGTAAGTTTACAGTGTAAAAGAGATAAGTAAAGATAGTGCAGAATAAAAAAATAAAAAAGGTTAATTACAATTTTTTCATATTTTAGGGTCTTAAAAATACGGAGCAGGATTTATACAATGTTAAAAATTATTTATAAGGTTAGTATTAGTTAGAAATAAGATAATTTTGTTGATATTTTTTTCATTAAGCGCTTCTTCAATATTCTGTGGTATTCCCAGGTGATTTCTTATGAGGCGGTATTTTGTACAATGTAAAATTATGTGTTGGATAGTGAGGTCAGCGTGGCATTCATCACAGGTGGGTTGGGGACTTTTGTTGATGAGGAAGGAATGAGTAGAGAATGTGTGTCCGATTTTACATCTAGTGATTGCGACTTCTTGTCGTCTGTTAAGGTGATAAGGTGAGTTCCATTTCTTTGTATCCCTTTTTGTTATTTTGAGTTTATTGGTGGGGGGAACGGTATCCCAAAAATGTTGCCATTTAGAATATATTTTGAGTTTGATTGATGATTGTATGTCGTTGATCGGTAGGTCGGAAATTGTAGGGTGAGGGATAATTCTGGTAGCAAGGTTTGCTGCTTTGTCAGCTATTTTGTTGCCAGTTATTCCCATGTGAGATGGTACCCACATAAGTTCAATTTTTTTTTAGGTTGATTTCAGTATTTTTTGGATATGTTGCGTGACTTCGTTTGACGGTAGTGGGTTATGAAGAGCTGTTAGAGCGCTGAGTGAATCGCTTAGAATTAAAATGTGGGTTTGAGGTGATTTCTTGGCTAATATGGTTGCTTCATAAATGGCTTGAGTTTCGGCTGAGAATATACTGGTTTCAGGTGGGAGTTTGTGAAGGAGTGTGATATTAATTTCTGAGATTGCGAAGCCGACACCGTGGGAGGATTTTGATGCATCAGTATAAACTTTGGTGAAGTGTGGGTACTGGTCTTGTATAATTTCATAAAATTTTGAGGTGATGATGTTTGGATTTGTGTAATGTTTGCTATGTTGAAGAAGTTCGGTATTGATTTTGATTTGATTTATCAAAGTACTTTACCCACTCAGTCGTAGATAATGTGTAAAATACCCGAGTAATGTACGAAATAAACGTTTTATAAATAGTATTTTTACTTTATCCAATAGGTACAGGTAGTGTACACATTACCCGGATAATGTGAACACTAACCGTATTTTGTACTTTACCCGCAACAGATATATAATAATATAATATTTTGTCTACTATCGCAGTATCACTATGTAATGAATTAAAAAAAATGATTATGATAACGCTTATCGGTATAAATTCGGCTTTATTATGTTTCGGCTAAAATACTGTCGGCTGTAATATTTGTCGGCTAAAATACTGTCGGCTGTAATATTTGTCGGCTAAAATACTGTCGTCTATAATATTTGTCGGCTAAAATACTGTCGGCTATAATATTTGTCGGTTAAAATACAGTTCTGCTAATCTACTTGTCCATCCAATTATTTTTCGGCTAAAATACGGTTCGGCTGATATATTTTCGGCTATTATACGCGCTCCCTGCATATAGTGTTCCAGAAAAAAAAACGCCAGAATATAAATTGACAGAGTTTTTAAATACAGAATTTAAAACTACTATAATGTAATAGTCTCAGCAAATATTAAAACAGAAAATAAAAGCTACAGAATGTAAATTGATAAGAATGTTTATCAGTAGAACGTACAAATCCAGAAAATTATATTGCAGAAATTCTGCTTGGTGTATAATTCCAGAATAGAATATAATAGAACACAATTTTACAGAACGGTATGATCCATAAAAATATTTGGATAAAATATATTACTTGAAAATTATATATTAGAAAATAGAAAGAAAGTAGAACGTATAACACCAGAAAGATATTATGAGAAGATCACAGTAACTGTTGTACCACAGAATAGATAAATGGTTGTATCTTGGGGACGACTTGATAAGAGAAAAAATTTTCAAAAATATAATATTATAATTATATTATATATCCATAAGTATATCCAGAGACATAACATGTAATTATAACTGATATTAGTACACACCATACAGTATATTATGGTATATACGATATACCATTGTAGTGATCACGTCGCCTACAGGTATCAGTAGTCAAGGATGATGTTTGGAAGGTGACTCTTGAGTTAATTACACAACGTAGAATTCTTCTTAATTAGATTAATTGTTTATTTATTGTGGTAAAACATATATTTATTTATAACATGAAAGCTGAATGTAAGTTAAGTATTCTGAATGATAGAATAAATTCGGTTTGATTCGAATATTTTCTAAGTTCAAAATATTGTTTATAAGAAATTTTCTAAGTCCAATTAATTAAATTAAACAACAGACTGGCGTGAAGGTGCTCTGACTAGTCTGGTCAAGTCGCGTCTGAATACAGGCCGTTTCGGGGTCCCTTATATAGTGCTACCCTCTACTCCCCATAGTCTACTCGTTGTTGTCGCTGTTCTCACGGATGTGGTATAATTATCTAGACTGACGGAAATGTTACTCGCCCACATACAAGCCAAATGTGCATCCCGTGCAGCTGCAGACCTTGGTGATTGATATTATAATTAACATTAAGAGTATATATTATAATATTACATTTAAACATTTGGTTCTTTGAACTTTTGTAATGATGCATAAAACTACGTCTTGTGCACCCTTATTGAGGACATTTTTATAGTCGTCTGCTCTCATGATTTAGTATGTCCCTAATTTTAATGATTTCCAGAAATGCTGTCCCTCCTACATTTACAAGGATCGTCGCACCCTTCCCTTGATTGATGCGGCTGGTACCTAGTTGACCGTGAACCATGCAATGCGGGACGCTAGTTCATAGCACCTCCCCTCTAAAAAATTGATTTATGTTTTTAAAGACAGAAATCAATCAATCTGTGTACAATATAGTTATGTTACAATAATATCTTCACAAGTTCAAACAACTTGTTTACAATACAATTTTCATTAATTTCATATTTTATGTTTTACATTCAATATTACATATGCATGAAGCATTTACAATTATATGTTATTACATTTCATGTTTGTCATTTTTGATTACAATAGTATTTTTGTTAGTACAATAAAATATATATTTTCGTATTACAATAAGTCTACGATTTTATTTATTACATTAAAATATATGGTTAGTATTACAATATATATATATATATATTTCCTTTAATATGTTAGTATATTTGGTTAGTGTTAGTTTTTATATTAAGTGTTACTCACCCTTTTATATAATATTAATTCCCATAATCCCATATAATTACATTAAAATATATCATTCCCATATGTTTTCTTATTTCTATGTGAATATAAAGTGATTAAATAATACATTTATTTTTATTTATTTTTTTTTAATTGATTAATATAATATGAATAATATCTTATGTCTAATATTATCCCTCACCACTTTATTATTTCTATGTTATTTACTTAAAGAATATTTTATTTTTAATTCTTTATCATTATCATTATTAAATTCATTATTAAATTCCTTATATCTATATTATATATATTATTGTCATTTATTTTATTTGTCATTTTGTTTTACTATTGTTTATTTTAGTGGATTATCATCCATTCAATCTTTGATGCGCGACTCAAAAACTATTATATATAAAAAAAAAGTTTTTCAAGACGAACACCATGGTCGAATCGATTGTTATTATTTTGATTTTTAATTACCGTTGTAATTTTATCTTTCTCGTGTAGCTCAGATTATAATGATTTTATGTATTTTTATATAGTATTTTTAACATGTGAACCACTATAAGTCACAACTATTATTATTCAAATATTTAAAATTCATAATCAGACTTCTAATTGTTCAACTGTCTCTGTTACTCTTTCGTGTAGATATATGCCCAAGTTAAATTACAAGAATCAAACACAGATCCATTCTGATTATACGATCTCTGTTAGAACTCTCATAATTCGTAATGACTGTACTAAGATTCTCTTTTATAGCAGAAATTTAAATATTCTATTTAATGATTTTACTAAATTAATTATACTTATTAAAAAAAAATTAAATTTTATATAATATATTTAAATTCATTTTTAAAATTAATTTAAATTAAACTTTATATTAATATTTATTAACTGTTGTAGTAGTATTTTTTTCTTTTGTGTATTTACTTTACATTGAATCCTTACGTATTTTTTTTTTTTTTTAAATGTCTTATTAGATTATCGTATTTCACTTTCCTTACCATAAAATCAAAAATACATTTTGTCAATTTTACATCAGTTCTCGGATCGTGAGCATACGTTAATTTATGTTTTTTATTACAAACCATCCCGTGTGTTTCCTCTAAATTCAATAGTCTTCCTGTTTTTTTGAATGTACCTATTTCGTACTCGAAGATTGTCCTTTTTGTATTTAAGTTTTCTAACAATATTGTAAAAGTGCCATTGAATTTAGTGTCATAACACGTTATGTTTAATACTGGGAATCTGTTTATGTCTAATCTTTTTAAGACGTTTAAATCCGAATTTCCGTTCCAAAATACTACTACACTAGTTGTGTCTCCTTTTGTGATATAATTTTCAATAAATGACGGACTTAGGTTGTTTAGAGTTGATCTTAAACTTTTGTCTAGTTGTTCTAGGCAAGCTTTTTGCAGTACTTCTTTGCATTTAAATATTCTTTTTATCTCCTTCTTGGCCAACAGTAGTTCATGATTTTTCATTGGTCGTATTTCGTCATGAAGTGGCAAGAGGAGTGGTCTCCCTTCAAATTTGCGTACCTTACACTTGTCCAAACTGTTTGATATTGCTCCTGATATCAACACCATACTCGTCCTATTCGCCATTGAAAATTCAAAGTCCATTATCACGAACTTGTGTGACCTTTTTCTGTTACAATAAAGTTTCTATATAAGTTATTTTAACTTTTAATTTAATAATTATGTTTCATAATATAATGGCTTATATTCTATTTATTATTTACTTAATCTATATTTTGGTTTTATAATTCTAAATTTATTATTATTATTTTTTCTCAGGTATTATTTCTTATACTATTATTTAACATTTTATCATCGTTTGGCCAAATCCATGTCCTATCTCTAGTCTCATTGAAACTTTTAAGTGCCGAATTAGCTATTTTTTCGTAAATAACTAATTGCTCTATCGTCTCATCTCCTTTTAGTGTCGGTGGTTGCTCGTTCCAATAGAATATAGTCGCAACACCCACCGGCTTCTTTTTCTTTTCTCTGTTGACACAGATATGCAATCAGTTAATCACATTTCTTACATACAATTATTTTTTTCACTTTTTATTATTCTATTATTTACCTCTAATTTAATGACTATTACACGTTTAGATTATTATACTTTATAATTATTTTTACTATTTTAATTTCCTATATATATTTTAGTTATTTATATTCCTATTGCGTCTAATACTATCATTTCTATTTATAATTCTAAAGAAACTTCCCATGTGGAAATTTATTCCACTCACTTATTCTAATATTATTATTATTTTTCTTTTTAAATTTCCGTTATTTCACTTTCTGGTATCTCTATCAATTGTTGCATCGCGTACCTATATCTGTTTCTATCTACGCATTTATATCTATTATGTAGTATCATTATTATTAGCATTATTGTTATCAGGAACGTACCTGAAATAACATACATTATGTAACTAAATATTTTATTATTTCCCATTCTGGTATTATCTGTATTTTTTACATCCTTTTTTAAATTTTTAAATTGTATTATATATTTCTGTTCTGTGATATTTTCGTTATTATTATTGGTGGATTCTGTATAACCTAGTTCATATAATTCCGTATTTGTTGTTAAATCATTCTTAAACGTAGTTTGTTCCGTTACTTGTGGTATCGTTAAACTTGAATTATACATCATATAGTTGTTATTTTAGCTATGTTATTTGTAGTTAATATTTTATCAATGTTGGTACTATTGCTACTTAATGTTGTTATATTTATTTCCTCTTTATTTGTAGTTATGGTTACATTTTGATTTTTTAGTATATAATTTTCTGGTTTTAATGTTGTACCCAAGTAACAATTTCCAATGATAAACGTTGATTAATATTTAGTTTAGATTTTAAAATAATTATTTTGTTTTTAATGTTAATACAAAATGTATTATCATTTAAAAAATAATATTTTAGATGTAATATTTATTTTTATTATATTAACATTGAAGATTAAATATTAAGATCCAACCACTAAAATATATTTAATCAACATTTAATACAATATATATATATATATATCATTAATTAATTATTTAATACATATACATAAATAAATAATTAATTATTAATATTATTATTACATTAATGTATATTCAAAGGTATATTATTCATGTATGAATTTATTTCAATATAATTATATTATTATATAATAGAACATTTAAAAAATAAGTGTTCGTACGCGCATTATTATTACGTATTATGTATTTATGTATAATATAATATAAATTATACTATATTATATAATATAACATTATATTAATTGTATAATATGCTGCGTATAGCGTATACGTTTTACTGTACAAATAATGGGTGCAAGAGTTATTTCTATGAGTATAGCCCTAAACAGTATAATAATGTGACAAATATAAATTATTGGTGAAACTGCAGTGTACCGAATTTATATTATAATATGCTCCTGTATAATATTATATAGTTGCTGTAAGCCCCTCCTATCTATAGTTATGCAGATGATAGGTATTTGCAGGTTTATAATAATTATAATTATGTTAAAAAGCAACAGCTGTAGCCTGTAGTGGTTACTGGTTCTTATTATTTTTATATGCATACAGTGGATTCAAATTCTTATAGCAGCTGAGCCCTTAGGTTAAAATGTAGTCAGACGTCAGAGTCTCAGAGTCCTGACTATCGCGCTCGATCGTGCACAACGGTCACCGATCAAAACTGTCCCGCAATAAGTATACACTGGTTCCAAATAAATTGTACGTAAACGGTTATTAGTGTAAGAGTAAACACATATTATATTCAAGTCGTACTAATAATATTGGAACTGGCTGTATATCGTCGTCGTTTCTTGGTGGAGTATGCTGCATACTGTATGCACTCCGCCGAACGAAAACCAATCACGAAAGCGTCATGTTATATTTTTTGAAATAGAAAATACTAAATAGCTATAATATTAAATATTAGCCATGAATTAACAGTTTCAGTATATACGGACTTAATATTATTTATGTTATAATGGTTTATTACGAATTACGAAGCATTGATTCTGATAATTTAATCAAAATTATTTTACTCACTGTATACTATAAATAAATACTGTAGAAGTTAAAATATTCTGAAATCCCTATACCGTCAGCATAATACCTACCGCCGCGCCGGGCTATCATATTATATTATTATTATAGATGCGTAGTGCGTACTTCCTTTGGAGTTTGGAATTCCCTGTGACAAAAAAGACAACAACAGTGAACAACCGTCAACCATAGATAAATCGCTAATCGCTATATGTATAATTGCATTTGTTATCGATATTCCATCTATTCCAAGACAGCAGGCTATCGTGTTCGCGTCGTTCGCGACAATTATTGGTCAATTTCTGTTATTGTCGCCGACTCGCCGTCGCCGTTAGTCGTTACTCAACCGGCGTGTATCGACTGTATCGACACGACGACATTGTATATTTGTATGATCGTGTATCGTTTATCGATTTTTATATTTTATTCTATTCGTCCTTGTTTGAGTTGTTTGGCTATACTTGTATACTTATAGTATACAGTATACTTGTCAGTTGTCTATGGCTATAGCCCACGACTACGAGAGTGCGAGACTGCAAGAGTCTGAAATCCTATTATCCTAATCATTATAGGTAAGACCTTTGTCTATTGTCGTTTATTCTATTCTTCGACTTTCAATATTATTAATAAATTCATTATTATAGTATTATACCACCAACGTGACAACGTCCAACATTACATTCGGGCGTTCGGCACTTGACAACAGTTGGCAGTTTGTATCTACCTTATGTTACGCTAGGCCACTAGCTGTAGTTAAAGTAAGTATTCTACTATTCTTTAATAATTAGTAATTAATTATAGCGTGTATAATGCTTTCTACAAGACATTTTATTCAAATAATAATTTTTTAAATTTCTAAAAAAAAATGTTTAGTTTAAATAAAATTTCATACTTTTTGGTCCAATTGGCATAAGTCATTAATTAGTATTACTTGTATACTATAGAAGAAATAAATATAAGATTAATGATTAATTTAAACATAATAATATTATTTCTATGCTTGGTTGCGTAAGATGACTTAGGTATGCCACTTATATAATTTTATTGGTCGGGTACACAAGGCTTAATTTGACTTATGCCTGTTGTAGTGTAATATTATAGCCTAATTTTCTGTACTTTGATGTAGGTACCTATTTAATTTAAAAACTATTTTATCTCATATTGTAATTTCAAGCTTGATGTTATATGTTCGTACTTTGTGAGTGGTATTTGGTGAATATTACCTATATGAAGTTTTTAATTTTAAATGTAGGTACCTACCTACCCACACAGCAAACAAATGTTCTTAAAATATTTATTAAATATTACAATTCTAATGACAATATTTAATAATCGTTTGTTATTCATTTGGTATATAATTTAAAATATATAATAAAAGTCATATAAATATTTGTTGAACCAGAAACATTTATTGTATAAATACCAAACACTAAACATTTATTAAACATTTGTAAACTAAAGTTGTAAAAACATTGTATTTTAATATTCCATAATAATTTATTAAAAGTCAATAAATGTTTTATACAAATTGCAATTACTTTTATTTAAAAGATTAAAAAATATTTATTAAATGTATAGAAAGTAATAGGAAAATATTTATTTTATTATATTTGTATGTTGGCGTGTTGGCGTGTTGCCAATTATAGATATAAATTAAGTAGTAAGATAAAAATGTATAATAGATAATTATTAATTATAATTTAAAGTAAAATTAATTTTTACTAATTTTATTAATACTTTTAGAGTTTACTTTTTTAGTTAACAAACAACTAAACTTCTTATTATTGGGTTATATTATATTATACTTGTACACTACAACTATATATATAATTATACATATAATATATGCTTAATATATGGACATATTTACTAGCTAGTTCTCATAATATTTAATAAGATACTTCAAGGCTCAGGCTCTTCGCACGAGTGAGATTTTAGTGATTTTACTACATAGCAGGCATACAAATGGTTTTCTTAGTGGGGGAGAAAAACTGGTGTTGCCTGACCAATATCCAACAAAAAGTGCATGTCCACTGCCTAACTAACCATCACCTGAAGTTACTATTATATGAGACAGCTGATGAGTAAATAGGCAGGAATTAAGTATAGAAGTATGTATAAAATGAAATACTCAATATATATATATAATATAGTATAATTTATTGTTAGGTAAAAAATATTGCAAATTATTTAATTTTGTGAAACATTTTTCTTATTGAATGGTGCTTGTGCCAAGTTATATTTTATTCTTTCCTCAATTTCATCAACTGATGCAGTTTTGCAAGATTTATTGCTTTTTTTAATAGAATCTAAAAGGAAAATAGCATTAATGTATTTTAATTTATCATTATAAACATGTCATATATATATATAATATATGACATAATACCTTAGTCTCATTACATATATTTTAATATAGGTAACAATAATGTGATAAAAATATATTACAGGTGATTTTTAAAAATGATTTTTTTATATCTTTTTTTCAAATCAATATTGCAGTAGTTATGCAACTTATAAATAAATATCCATAATATTATGTTATTATTATAATAATTAACAAATTGCAATAAAATTGTAAGAGAATAGAATTAATTAACATTATGTAATATAATATGTATATACATGTGCGTATACAAGTATTGATATTTAGGGGTTTTGAATTATAACAAATGATTATACATAACTTACCAAAAATAACAGTACAAACAAACAAACTGTTGAATTTATTTTTCCCTTTTTTCCCAGTAAAAGAATATTGGGACATAAGTTGATCAGTAAATAATTTATTCATAATTCTTTTTACCATTAATTTTAAATTTTTTCCTCCCGTGCAAGATAATTCATTAACCTAATAAAAAAAAAGTAATTAATATATAATTATTTTTAACTTAATCAGTAAGTGTTATTTAACTACCAATTTGTTACGAAAACATTTATCTTCAGATAATTTATCTTCAAGTTTGTTAAGATCGAATATATTGACAATATATGGACAATCTGTAAGGTCTTTGAATAGACTTTCTGATAATGTTTCTGAATTACTAAAGTTGTTGTCAGATGCTGCATTTTCGATTTTTTTAAGTATTTCTGCTTGTCCAGATTCCAAATATCGTACTTCACTAGTCAAGTATGTAAGCATACGTAACACCTGTTTTTGAAAATCTGAAAATATTAACAAAATAGTATACTATACTATTATAATACTTATAGTTTTAATTTAAATAAAAAGCAATTTTAATATTTTATTTATATAAGTATAAATTTAACAAAAAGTTATTGTCAAAATAAAAGATATTATTGCATGTTTACATGTGCATATTAACTACAGTTGAATACAACTTTATTGAATTTAGTTTGTAATTATTAATTTAAATCTATGAGTTTTTATGGTTTTCAACTAAAATAAAATATAAATATAAAACTAACATGTTCAATACAGTTTTTCAAGTTAATTAGTAGATTTCATTTTTAGAAATAGTAGTCTGCGTTTTAAACTTTTTATTTATAAGTATTGATTTCTCGATTATTGATGTATTAATTAACTATAATAGCTCATATTATATTATAATTATTATTATATTGTAATTATACCATTTGAAAAGCGTTGTTGTGTAACTTCAGCTATGACGCCACGGTTTGGACCATCATCCTGTTCTACGTGATAACTTTTCTTTTTACCGAAACAATTAGTATGTGAGAAAGATGATTCATCATCCTCAGGCTTATTGTAGTTAGAAAATAATTCTCGCACTACAGAATTTTCGTTGTCTGCAAAATACCAATATAAATTAAAATATTAAAATTTGAACTATTTATATGTACAAACACATTACCATTAGTTTTTGAATATGGTGAACCAATTTGTTGTTTACTACTAAATGTATTCAAATTTGCAGTAGGTGTACATGTGGCTGGGGATTTTCTTTTAAATAGTGGATTACTATTATCTGAATCTAAAATTATAAAACAGTTAAATATAATATGTGTCAAAATATCATTAAAGATTATTAAAATTTAATAAGGAAAGCACATTTTATTACATTTAACTTTTCTTGTTGCCAATAAAGGTTCACTTTCACTAAAATGTTTTTCAGCTACGACACCGCAGTTTGGACCATCCTGTTCCATGTAATAACTTTTCTTTTTTCCGAAAGAATTATTACGTGAGAAGGATAACTCATCATATTCGTCAGGCCTATTGGAGTTTAACATTAATCCACGCACTACAGAACGTTTATTGTCTGAAAAATACCAATATGAATAAAAATCTTCAAATTTGAACTATAGATATAGAAACGCAATACCATTAATTTTTGAATATGGTGGACCAAATTGTTGTTTAATACTTAATGAATCCAAATTTGCAGTTGGTGTATATGTAGATGGTTTTCTTTTAAATATAGGCTCACTATTACCTGAATCTAGAACTGTATAACAGTTTACTATTAAAATATGTGTCAAAATGACAAAATATCATTATTAAAAAGATTATTAAAATTTAATAAGAAAAGCACATATTATTACATTTAACGTTTCTTTTTGACAGTAATGGTTCACTGTGACTGTACTCTTTTCCACTATATGACTTAAAAGTTGATGTAGAAGGTGTATCTTTGGATGACCACTGTTTTTTTAAAACGGCGTAAACGGGTGAACAGCATACAACAACAACAATGCATAAAATAGTTTTAAGTAGTACATACCTGTGTGTATATACTGTATGATAATAGCACAAAAACGCTTTATTTTGTGTTGTAACTTGTCTCCACGACTTCACCAAACGGCCAACGGCTAAAGGCTAACACAGTGAATAAAATAATAATATGTCAATATACGAAATACACATAAACACATTACAGTATTACACATTTACACCACGAGGGCTACCGGCTATATATTATATAGTACATTATTGTATTATAAATTGTAGATGCGTAGACTGCTGACTGACGGAGACGAGACACGAGACCATAGAGTGAGAATGTAGAGACACGAGACATGCGAGACACGGTGTATAGAGGAGTGAGGACGCGACGCGCGGCGGTGTCGATCGCAGTGGTGGGCGGTGGCGGGTCGCGGGTGCGTTCTGGTACTAGATGATGGAAAAACCAGACTTTAGTTATTTATATCAACTACTATAGAGTCTACACTCTACACGAACAGTTCGGCGTGTCGCGGTCGGCATGACGGCATGGATATTATACTATAATAAAATATTAATATAAATATTAATAATATTATGATAATCTTATTATTGTTATCTCCCACTCCGAGTTCTAAAATCAAAATACTTCGATAACCGTCGGCCTCGGGTGTCCTCGCGCCTTGCTCGGCGTACTCCGCACGACCACACGGACACGGCTTATTGTGCTTTGGATCTGGATGGACATAAATTGGACGGTCGTATCAATATTCTAAATTCTTATTCTATGGTATCAACTATGATTTCGGACGTTTCGGTGAACGCGAATACACGATAAGTCGATAACTCGAATTATTTATAGTGAAACTATTTTTTTTCATTATATAAACCTGGCTTTTAGTTTTTAAGAACATATATAGAAATATAGAATATAGTTTAGGTATATCGCATGACAAATTAAATTAAAATTTATTTTGTCATGGTATATCGGTAGATGACCACGAAAAGTCCAAATAGTATGATGATGATTTTTTGTTATTGTCAGTGTCTTCGACCATATTAGCTTATTATATGGTCGAAGGTCAGTCTAAATAATATTGCCTCTCCATTTATTAGTATTAGCATTGATTTTAAAATCAATGGTATTAGGGTAAAATGTTATTTTTAAACCGTTCGTTATATAACATTTATTCCTATTTATCATAATTCATAACAATTATATAAAAAAAAAAAATAGTATCTATAAAAAAGGTTATAATATATTATATTACCAGTAAAGCATATAATAACAGACTAACAGCTAGAGTGCTATCAATACTCCGATGAATTTAGAAAATCCAACATTCGACCCAACATGAACGAAGCATTATTATAGGGTCATTGAAAACATATCAAATATTATGTCATAGTCTTCCCAAGAAAGACCGACTTAAACAATAAAATTTAAACTTACTGTTAATAGTTAATGATAACCCTAATATTATATTTCTGTTTGTAGTAATTACATAATATAGCACATGCACCATATAAATATTATAAATTTAGTTCTAGTGACCACTAATTATGTAACATACACAAAAACTAATAAGTAATAACCTTTGCTGTTGATGTTTTTTTAAGTTCAATAAAAATAAAAATAAATATATATATTACATTATTATCAATATTATATTAGGTATATGACCTGTGCAAATTGATTCATATAATTATATATACCAATTTATTTAAATTAGGTAAGTCATATTGAATATTTTTGCTAGGTGATAAAATTAAACTACCTATATATTAATTAATAATTATTATAATATATAATTATTATATTATAATAATTAAAAAGGTTGGTCACTAATAATTTAATTTTCTATAATAAATATGGTCTACATTATATTTTTAAACATATTATAAATAAAATACAATAACTAACAATAGCATTATTAAATATGCATAAACCTACATTTTTTAAATATTTTTTTTTTTTTTTATTATTAGGAAAGAGCCCTCGGCAGCATAGGCCATTGGGCTTACAAAATATGAATAGCTTAAATTAAATATTTACAATAAGAAACGTACAAGAGAGAACTTAATTCTAGATTTTGGATTGAAGGTTTGCTGTTGTGATGAATTGGATGATGTCTGTTATGGCCTTGGGATGATTTTGAAGTATTTCGGAGAGTGATTCGGAAAGGTTGAGGCTTGATCGGATGTTGTGGTATGTGCGGCATTCGGTGAGTAAGTGTTTAATGGTAATTTGGACGCCGCATGATGCGCATGTTGGAGGATCTTCTTTAGCCATTAAAAAACTGTGCGAAATTTGAGAGTGGCCGATTCTCAGTCTCGTTATGATGACTTCGAATTTTCTGGGTGTTTCGATGGGAAATGTCCAATTGTCTGTGTTGTGTTTTATTTGATTAAGTTTGGTGGAGTAAGATAACCATTGCTGGTGCCATCTTAGATGACATTTGTTAGTTATCAGTGCTTGTATGTCCCTGTATGCGATGATATTGATGGGAGAAGATAGTGTAGAGGTTATTGCAGTTTTAGCGGCAAGGTCGGCGCGCTCGTTTTCAATGATGTTGGAGTGACCGGGGATCCAGCAAAGTTTGATTTTGAAGTTATTGTTTTTCTGTAGAGTATATATTTTGTTTTGAATATGAAGACCGATGTCTGTTGGGTTATTGGTATTGTTAATATTGTTGATGGCGCTGAGGGAGTCAGTGAATATGATGGTGTCTTGGAGCTGGTGAACGGTTATTAAATCGAGGGCTTTGATTATTGCGAATGATTCAGCTGTGAAGACGGAGCAGGCACTGGGGAGTTTGTACATGGATTCCATGTTATTCCAAATAACTGCAGCCCCGACCCCGGTAGGGCTTTTGGATGCATCCGTGTATATTTTTTCGCTTTTTATGTTTTGTATTATGTGGAAATATTCTTGTTTATATATTGAAGGAGGGGTGTCTTTTTTTTTTTTAAATGGAGAGATCAGTGTTTGCTACGTTGGGATTTGTCCATTGCGGAGTTAAGGGGGGAGAAATTGTTAATACATCTGAGATGACTAGATTGTTCTCCTGGAGTAGTGTTGTTAAAGTTTTAAATTTTGGATTGAAGTCGAGCGAAGGAAGAGTGTTAGCTAGCTTTAATTCGTGATTTAATGTTATTTTGAGTCTTCTTATATCAAGAGGAGGAGTACCTGATAGGTTGTAGATGCTCGGTATTGGACTAGAGCGATAGGCTCCAATTGACATACGAAGTCCGGAGTTGTGAATTGTATCTAGTTTTTTTGTAATCGATTTATTAGCCGTTGTCCAAATGAATGATCCGTAGTCAAGTTTAGATAGTATTAGGGATTTGTAGATAGACAACAATACGTGAGTTTTAGAACCCCATGAAGTATGGGATAACATTTTTATAATATTGAGACGTGGAGAGATGGCTGATTTCAAAAAATTGATGTGATGGGTCCAAGAGCATCTTTTGTCGAAAATGATACCGAGTATTTTGATTGTATTACTATTTATTAATTGATGGTCGCCCAATTTTATCTTAATTGGATTTGGAGCGCGTTTGCGTGTAAATACGATGCATTGTGATTTTTCGGGAGAAAAGGTGAAGCCGGATGTTTGAGTCCATTTTTGTAGGTTGTTGATGGCTTTTTGAAGATGGCATTGGACAGTGGCTAGGGATTTGCTCCGGCAGTAAATATTGAAATCATCCGCGTAGAGGGTAGATTTGACAGGGAAGGATATGTTTTGAGTGATGTTGTTGATGGCTATCAGAAAAAGAGTGACTGAAATTGTTGATCCTTGGGGGATTCCGTTGGCTTGGTCGAATACTTTGGAAAGTGACTGGTTGATTCTTACTTGGAAAGTTCTTGTTTTTAGGAAGTTTCTGATGAAATTGAACATTTGATTTTGGCTAAGTACTTTAGAGAGACTAGTCAAAATGTGGGGTTTCCATGTTGTATCGTAGGCTTTCCTTAAATCTAAGCTAATCATACCTAAGTATTGATTTTCGGCGTATGTGTTTTGTATTTCTGTATGTATTTTTGAAAGACAGTTGTTTGTACCTTTATTTTTCCGAAATCCGCATTGTTCAGGAGTGAAGTAGTAGGACTGTTCTAGGAACCATATTAGACGTTGATTTACGATTTTCTCTAAGAGTTTGCATAACGTATTTAAGAGAGAGATTGGACGGTATCCTTCAGGTGTGAATTTATTTTTTCCTGGTTTACTTATGGGGATCACAATGCTGTTTCTCCAACTTTGTGGGAAAACGTTGTGGTTCCAGATGTAGTTGTAGATTTTTAGGAGTATTTGGAGTGTATTAATGTTGAAGTTTTGGATAAAAATATAAGGGATATTGTCGGGACCTGTACTTTTGCTAGTGCATCTTTTAAGCGAATTCAGTATTTCTTCCATAGTTATTGGCGTGTTTAGGTCGGACTGATGTGTGTTTAGAGGTGATAATGACGATGGTTGGGGAGGGGGTTTGTTTGCATTCTCACGTAGGAAGTCGCGACTGTACATTTCATTACTGGAGTTTTTTTTGAAGTATTCACCGAGGAGGTGGGCGACTGAAGATGGATCGGTGTTTAGGGATGAGTTGGTGGTGAGGTAAATATGTTTGTGATTTTTCCGTCCCTGTAATGATCGAATTTTGTTCCACATTATGTGGGGGTCGACTTGGGCACCGATGTTGGCAGTGAAGTTTCGCCATGATATAATTTTATTGCTTTTGACTAAGAATCTTGTTTTGGCTCTGAGTTCTTTTAATTTTATATGATCTTCCGAAGATCTGGTTTTGATGAATGTTTTAAGTGCTTTATTTTTAAGGGCTATATATTTTTTAATTTCATTGTTCCACCAGGGGACTTGTGGGTTTTTGGAGGTATGATTAGTGTAGCCAATTGTTTGTTCTGCTGCCTCTATGATGTTCTCTGTGAATTTGTTGACTGTTTTATCGATATTTATATCTTCACCAGAAAGTTTTATAGACTTGATTTTCATTTCGAGAAGGTTTGAGAAAAGGACCCAGTCAGGGTTTTTGAGGTTCCATTTTGTTGTAGGATGGCTCGTTTGATTTGAGTTAGAAATAAATTGAATAGAGATAGGTAGGTGGTCACTATTGTATATTTCATTAAGTACTTGCCAGTGGAGTCTTTGAGCTATGGTGGGGGTGGATAACGATAAGTCGATAGCTGAGAGGGTTCTATTAGAGGGATTTATTCTGGTTTGCTCGTTGTTATTGAGGATTACAATGTTATCTTGTTCTAATAATTTTTCTATGATTTTACCTCTTGTGTCGGTTTTGTATGACCCCCATATATGACTATGGCTGTTGAAGTCCCCTACAATGATGAAAGGTCTTGGTAGCTGTTTAATAATATTTTCTAAGTCTGAGAGAGAGAAGTTACATTGATTTGGGATGTAGATATTACAGAGGGAGATTTTTGATTCGAGTGTGATTGATATTGCAACTGCTTCTAGGTTTGAATTGATAGGGATTTCCTCCCAGGGGAAAGAGTTGTTTATAAGGATGCATACGCCACCACTTGCCCTCAGGCAGTCTCTGCGATTTTTTTTTGCATATTGGAAGTTTTTAATTATTGGAGGGGATTCATCGTATTTTAGGTTGGTTTCTTGAAGACATATTGCAATTGGATGATGTAGATTGATTATTAGTTTGATTTCTTCGATATTTTTGTGTAAACCATTGAGGTTCCATTGAATAATGTTTTTATGTTGTGACTGCATTTAAATATTAAGGTTTGTGTTTGAATTGAGATATATATATTTATTAAGGATTGATTGGATCAGTTCCAAGGGCTTTGTCGAGCAGCGTGCTGCAAAGTCTTGAGAGCCTATTTTTTATGCTTTGATTTTTCAATTTGGGTTTTATGTTTTCGATGATTTCAATTATTTCGAATTCAGTGATGTTGAACTGTTCTAATGTAGGAGATGGGTCGGCAACACTGAGGGTGTTTTCAATAATGTACTTAAACTGATCGTAATTTATTTTTAAGCCAGGTGTTTCTGAGAAGAAGGATTTTACTGGATCAAATGTTTCGTCGAGTTTTAAAATTATTTGTTCTAAGGAATTGGTGCGTTTTATTTTTTTAGGTTTTGGTTGAGGTGTTTTTATAGAATTTGCGATTGGCGTGTTAATGTCGTTTGAGATAATAGTTTGTGACGAAGCTTTAGGGGATGGACAGTTAGTGGTTATACTTGATGATGTAGAGGAGAGCGCAGATCTTTTTTTCGATTCAGATGTGGGTATTAGTGTACTATATTCTTGTGTTGATTCACTTGTTATTGAGTCGTCGAGAAGAGATGTTTGAATTGAGTTTTGCACTTTGGAAGTATCAAAAGTATCATTTGCATTATCTGAAGGAATAACTGTTGACGGAACGATATGCCCGGTCTTATCTTTTGAGATGATTGATTTGCTTGTAGTGATGTTGGGGTCGGATGATTCATATAACATAGCGTTTGGAGGATCTGGTGGGGGATTTTTACACAGCTTTGATGTGTGTCCAGTGAGTTTGCATTTATAGCAAGTAAGGGTGTCGTCTGTGAGAAAAATTCTGTGAAGTTCGTTTTCGGCCTTAACCAGTAAGGATTCTGGTATTTTATGAAAGTCTTCATGGTTTATATAAACTTGCCGCCTAAAGCTTAAGATATGCTCTAGATCTTTTAAGTTGAATCCAGCGTTAATGTGTGTTATCGGTGATAGGAGTTGGATATTGCGATTATGTAGTTCAGCAATAATTATATCGTTAGGAATAGCGGGCGATACATTAGAAATAATGATTCTTTTGGTTGGGTTTACTAGCCGTCTAATTTTTATAGGTGTGAGATCATTTAGTTTGATAATAGGATGATTTTTGATTAGAAGATCAACAGTGTTTTTGTCGTTGAAATAAACGCAAAAACGGTTGTTTGACATTCTAGAAACGAATTTAATATTTTTTGGTGGAATTATTTTGCTGATGGCTATGACGTATTCGATTTGTGGTATGTTATCGATAGAATCGAAGATGATTGCCTGTTCTTTTTTTGGTGTAATAACATTGCTGATGGTCTCGGCGAACGTTTTTTTTTTAAGTTGTTTTTATCGGTTTCGGAGGGGTAGTTTTGAATTGATGTCGATTTTTCATTTGGAACGCTCTGTATATGGTTGGTTACATCGGTGTAAATAATATTTGCGTTATTTTGGTCGGATGGCTTGGATGTGTGGTCATTAGTGACATTATCTGTGTTTGATGTGACGATAGGCGGCGATACATTAGTTTCTTTATCTACGGTGGTAATGGCAGTAACGGAAATACGAGTTGGCTCATTGGGTTTGTGTGTTTGGTTTTTTTTTGAATTTAAAAGTTTGTCTATTAGGTTAGGGGGGTTCTTGGGTGAATCACCCATTTTGGAGTTAATATTTCTATTAGGCGGGTAAATATAAGAAGGTGGTAGTTATATGAAAAATGTTCATATTACCTGATAGTCTTACGTAATTATTCTGAGTGCATACGAGAGCTAAAAATACGAGAGCGCGGTCGAAGCGATTAACGTGTTGCTCGGTCGATAGTGCACACGTAACTAATGTTTAAATATTTTAATACCATCGATTTTGTTGATTTTATAATAGAAAGTTTATTAAATATATTATAATCGTTAGGTTATAAACATAAATATTTAAGTTTTTTTTAAACTTATAGTAAATATTTAATTATAAATATTTCATTTTCAATAAATTTTCAATATTTAATAGTTATTGACTTATTTATATTTAATATCAAACATTTATTAAATGTTTAATGATTATTAAAACCATAAACATTATTTTCAAAGTTTGCTAAATGTTGGGTAAATATATCATAGTAAATATTTAACTTACAATTACATATAAATATTTATTAAATCGTATTCATTGGAATATGCTGTGTGGGCTAGCTACCTGTTTTAATTAATAAATGTATTTACTCTTGTTTAGGTATTTGTCGGTATCTATTGGTTTTATTAATACAGTTTCATTTCATCCTGGCAACTTGGTGAATCATTTTTATATGAACAACTAAGTATTGGAAAATTGTTAGTTTAATCTTAATATATGATAGTTGATAGTAAATTGTTCATATTATTTAGTCATAAGTACTCAAGTATCAATTATACATCCTGAGAATATTATTTTTTACATAATTTTATTGCCGAAACATTAATATTTTTAATTTGTTAACCTATATAATATATCGTCAGTGGTGTCTTTAAATAAAATGTCACTAAGTAGGTCTACCAAACGTAGAAAATGTTTAAAAGGGTCAGAAGAGTTAAATTTGGCAATAGAAAGTAGTTCCACCATTTTTCAGTCAGCTAGTACATCTTTAGAACATGAATTAATTTATGATGTTGAGAATGTAAATAATTCTAATACTACTGAAAGTAATTTTATAAATGATTATGAATCTAATTTAATGGTTAATATTAATTTTGATAATAATATCCTGATTCCAAATTTTTCATCAGATTCAGATAATTTTAGTGATCATGAAAATAGTGAAAATGTTTTAACTAATATTAAAAATTGGGCTGTTCAACACAAAATTTCACATATAGCGTTATCGAATTTATTAAAAGTGTTAAAAACAAACCATAACTGTTTTCATTATTTTCCAAATGATTCTAGAACATTATTAAAAACAAATGTAAGTAAACAACCCTTACATATTCAAACCATAAATCCTGGATTTTTTTATTATTTTGGACTAGTCAATGGTATTAAATCTTGCATTGGTAAAAATAATTTTTCTGATGATACTATTAAGTTACACATAGGAATCGATGGCTTGCCTTTGACAAAGTCTACTAATAGCCAGTTTTGGCCAATACTTTGTTGTATAAGAAATTTTAATTCTATTCATCCATGTGTCTTTTTAGTAGGTCTTTATTGGGGCCATGAAAAACCTCTAGAAAGTAATATGTATTTATCTGAATTAGTTACAGAATTAATCAATTTATGTACACATGGTATTGATCTTTCATTAGGTAAAAAAAAAGTTGTTGTTGAAGCTATTAGCTGTGATGCGCCAGCAAAAAGTTATATTTTAAAGATTAAAGGACACACAGGGTTTTCTTCATGCACTAGGTGTAAAATTGTTGGAGTTTTCTTAGAGAGAAGGGTTTGTTTCCCAGATATAATAAATGTTAAACGCACTCATGAGGAATTTCTTAATAGGTATGATGAAGATTATCAAACATCTGATCCTATTTCTATTTTGTCAAAAATTCCTGGCATAAACATGGTGCATAGTTTCCCACTTGATTACATGCATTTGGTTTGTTTGGGAGTAATCAAAAAAAAAATTTTAATATGGTTAGGTTGTATAAAAAACTCACCATTGTCTATTCGTTTACCCAGTAAAAGTGTTAAACTAATTTCAACCAGACTATTGCATCTCAAAATATGTGTCACGTGTGATTTTGCCAGAAAACCAAGGGGTCTTAATGAAGTGTTGAGATGGAAGGCCACAGAGTTCAGGACATTTATTTTGTATACTGGGCCAGTTGTGCTTCAATCTATAATAGGTGAAGAGTGTTATGAACATTTTATTTGTTTACATGTTTGTATGACAGTTCTTTTAAGTAATACCCATGGACGTCTATTAAATTTTATTGATAAACTTCTGAATTATTATGTTACCAAATTTGGTGAAATATATGGGAAAGAATTTATGTCACACAACATTCATGCTCTTCTTCATCTTGTCGATGATTATAAACAATTTGGCCCATTAGACAACTGTTCATGTTTTCCATATGAAAATTTTATGCAGTTATTAAAAAAAATGGTTAGAAGCAATGCAAAACCTTTGCAGCAGGTTGTTAAACGGTATGAAGAACTGAATGTGTTTGGTAGACTTACAATTAATGACAGTAAAAATTCTGAATTTTTTAAAAATATTCATTCTGATGGTCCTTTAGGTAAAGGTTGTTCATCCCCGCAGTATAACATTTTTTCTAAAAACAATTTTATTATTAAAATTAAATCATTGTCTGATTGTTATATTGGTTATTATGATACCACAAAAGTTCATATTATGAAAGTTTTAAATATTTGTTACCATACTGAAAGTAATAATAATGTATTTTTAGTACAAATATTCAATACTGTAGAACCCTATTACGTTACACCAATTAATAGCTTAAAGTTAGGTATTGCTTCTGTTTCAAATTTATCTAATGACTTTTTAATATGCGATGTAAATAAGGTTGGTTTAAAAAAATACATGTTACTTAATTCCAATAACGATAAAACTAGTAGTATTAAAATTGCTTTTCCTATATTACATTCATAACTAAGTTTTTTATGTACATAATAAATAAGTTTAGCTTAATATATTTGTTCTATATTATAATAGTTTATGTATTACAATATTAAATAATAAATGTTTTATTGTGCTGATATTTGTTTATTGTTTATTTTATTACATTGGACAGTATATTGTATCATGGAATCTTCAACATATTCTATTGTTAACTTCATCGATGATAATACTGTAGAAGGTGTTCCTAAGAGCTGGGTAAAAGAGAATGGGACATGTGCTTGGCCATCTAATCATAACAATGCCCGTAAAATGATTGAACAAAGATATGAACCAAATAACCAAGAATTTAAATTTTATAAAATAAGAGTATTAGGTTCAAACATAAGTGAGTTTTAATTCAGAAAAATAATGAAATTTAAAATACATATGAATTAACAGTAAATTTGTTCTTATTTTGGATCTTAAACAACCTTATAAGAACCAAATATTAATTTAAAAATGTTCAATATATTAATAGAAACTTTAGCAGAAGCACGGTTTAAAGCAAAACGTGCTGAACTCACATCCGACTTATCAGATGATGATAATAAGAAAAAGAAACTGACTGTGCCTGCCAAATGTCCTGTATTTTCAGGTATTTTTGATGAATTAATAGTATCTAGTTTTTTTTTTTTATTTTGTGTGATCAATATTTAATATTATAACTATATAATTATTTAATTATTCTAAAAAAATATATGTTCTAAATAATTATTCAAATGCCTATATATTATATCCAATATTTCTTTTATTCTAGATTCTGATGATAACTACGAAATTATGGCTATACCAGCACATAAAATAAAAAATAAAAATAAATATGGTTAGTATAATAATAAAAAAAAATAAAGTTTTAAAAATATTCAAATATTTCTTTTTATTCTAGATTCTGATGACAATGAAATTGTGACTAAACAAGTGCATAAAAGAAAGAATGAAGAAAAATATGGTTAGTATATTATATTATGATATAGAATTATTATTATATTATTAATTAATAATCATAAATAAAATAAAATAATGTTCTAAAATTATTCAAATGTCTACATCCAATATTTCTTTTTATTCTAGATTCTGATGATGTCATTGAGATTATGGCTACACCAGTACATAAAAGAAAATATGAAAAAAAACAAGGTTAGTATCATCTTTGTGTGAATTATTTTATATTAGCGTTTATTGAAAAGAAAGATTACAAAAATTGTTAAATTTAACTCAGGAAAATTTGATAAACCCATTAATGATGATAATGGTTGTCAGTATTTTATTTCTTTATCAAAAAAATCTTAAGCAAAATCAAACATTTTTAGATACAAACAGTTTATTATTACTTAACAAATTTGTTTAATTCTAATAATTAATATTTAAAGTTTCAGATTTTAAGTCTGACAGTGAAATAGCATCTGAACATAAATTTAAAAATCTTAAACGTGATAAAGATGATATCAAGGTTGATAAACTTAAAAAACCCGGATGGTCACCTTCGCCGAATAAAATACGGCAATGTGAATTTTCTCCAAAAGATAGTGAAAAATGTTCGCCTTTTAAAAGAAATTCCGGTATTATAATTTATTTGTTGTATCTGGTATATACATTTTTTTTGAATACTTTACGATAAATAATTAATAATTTTTAGATCAATTAGTACTAAAGAAGCCAGCAACTATTCAAAACAGTTCAAAAAAAAGTACTCCTGACAATGATTGTAAATTATAATCATAATTTTTCAAATTTATTGTGAATAATTTAAAGAAATATTTATATTTTTACAGCTGCTGAGAATTTAACTTTTAAAAGAAAGCTTTCTTATGCAAGTAGTTCAAAATCAAACAGTCTATTGTTTCTGGACAACATTTCTGATAACTCTGCAAGTCAAAAATCAAGATCTACTACTCGTTCAGTCGGTGATGAATGTATTGGTAAGAATAACTGAATTAATCCGTTCAAAGATGTTGATAATTGTATTATATTATTAGTATTATATGTTATTAATTGTACATTGTTTTTAAACTTTTAGATAGTGAATTCAAAAAACAAATATTGCGCCATATAATGTACTTCAAAGTCGAACTACAACATGTACTACTATCCAATCAAAATGAAAACTCTGAAAGATTGCTATCAATTGAAAAGTTATTAGAAGGAAAATCTAAAAATTATATGACTAACTTAGAGACTACTTACTTGTCAGATAATTGCCCTTTACCAATAGACAGCGAAATAGACTTGAATACAATAGAGGACAAAACTTTAGGAGATTTGGAGTTTAAAAATAATTTGGTAAATACAAACACATACTCTACTATTATCAACTGTTATTACAATGTTAGATTTTTTATATTATGATAATTTTTCAATATAATTTCAGATACATGAGTTATCCTGTGTTGGAGGCAAAAATTTAAAAGCCGCTGTTAAAAGGATAATGTTTAAATTATTTACCAACAGTTTTCTCTCGCAATATTCATTTTCTGGGAAGAAGGGGAAAAAGAAATTTTGTGATTTATTTATTCTTCCCATAATCTTAAGTAAGTGTTGAAATGTATATTGATAATTGGGTACATTAAATATTTTGTTTTTATTTTTGAAACAATCTATTAAGATAACCAGCGTATGTTATATGTTAGTTCACAGCTATAATTACTTGTGTACATAATATATTAGTTAGTAATTTAAATGATTTAAGCTATTAGATATTTTTTTTAATGTAGGTACTGTATATTGCACAATATCTTATATCTATTTTATACTGTATTATTATAATACATCTTAATTTCAGATGTTTACTCATATTTTTAGCTTAGATAAATTTTATAAATTTTATTAAATGTTAATTAGAGATGACAATAATAATTTTTGAAAAAAATCAGTACTAAACATAATATATTATAATGGAATTAAGTATAATATTTTCATATTTTAATTCAGAACTTTTATTTCTATAAACTTAATGTTAGTATACTAAATATTAATTAATACCCAATACATTTTAAATTCTTAGCAAAAGTGATATGAGCTATTAGTTTTATACAATGATATTAAATGCTATTTTTAGATTAACAATTTGTTATGTCCTTATTGATGCTCCAATTTTTATACACCAGTGACTAGTCACAATAAAATAAATGTATTTTATTAAAAATTGTCAGACAAAAGTGTTATGGTTAGCCTGTATTTTATAATAGTTTAAAATATATTTACTACTAAGTGATAAATAGCAATTAAACATATTTTGTAAAATTGTAATTGTAAATGTACTTTTTGCTTTAGAATCTATTAAGAAACAACTGAAATTCAAGAACACAAGTGATCACGAGATTGAAGAACCAATCAAAATTTACTTAGCTCAAGCACCATTTGCTGATAAAAATAAAAAATAATTATTAATTTATATAAGTTTTATTACTTGTTAAATATGATATTACAACAATAAATTGTTTTCCTTTTCTAATGATAAACTCATGTGTATGATGTGTTTGTGTATTTTCAAATCATGTACAATTTACATAATTATACCTGCATAAATATACTTTAAATAGAATATATTATAGTATTAGGTATAAGATATACATATCATTATCCAATGTTGATTAAATCATAAAAACTGTAGCAAGGGAAATATTTGAAAATATTAAATAATTAATATTACATATGATTGAGGCACAATATTGAATAAATATTTTTAGATAATGTCAAATAAATATATAAATTTGGTTCATTCAATGTTTATATAATCTTGGGGAAATATTTAAAAACGTATCCTCAATCAATAACCAATTTTCTACAAATATTAAAATTTTTATATATTTAAAAATTAATCATTGTTTAATATTAAGTAAATGTTTTTTTGTTACTTGGGTATATGTTTGTTTTTGTTTAGATATTACATAATCTGTATAATTGTTTATTAATTTAAATTTTAGGAAATTGTATGTTACTGGTATTTTTATAGGTTCGTATTCCGTTCCATCTACACTTTTTATGTACATTGTACATTCTTTTTGTAAATAATATGTTAATGGTACTTCTACTAATTCAATGTCAAATAGCGGTGGATCTCTTATCATTATACATTTGATTCGTACTAAAGCTATGTTACATGGTTTTGCTAAAGGTAATTCGAATTCGTCGTCAAATTCACCCGATACATTTTTAATCTTTACATTCTCCTCATAACTATACGAAATTGTTGTTCCCACCACATAGTCTCCAATCGCTGTTTGTTGTCCTTTGACTGCCCATATGATCATTAATCTATAATATTATCAATTTAACTTATTATACTTATTTATATCTTATAATTATTCTTATTTCTAAATTAGTGTTTTTTTTTACAAGTTAACTTTATCTAAATAATACAACAAATCCTCTGGTTTTGGTACATGACCTATGTAACTTATCAAATCCCTGCAACGATATCTATTTATATGTCCGTGATTTTGTGTCATGTCATACATAAATCTCGTTATGTTTCGTATAATTATTTCTAATTCTTCTTCCGAGAAAACTTTGTTTAGCATAAAATTTGCCCTTTTTATGTGTTCTAATAAACATTTAGGTATTTGATTCTTTCCCACAGTACTGGTATCGTGTTCCCCAAGTATAATTCGTTTTTCCAATTCTATCACGAATCTTTTGTTCCTATTCCTACAATTAAAATAATAATTTTTTTTTTTTTTTTTTTTATGTCAATTTTCCTTAATTCTATTTATCTTAAATTTATATATTTATATTTGCTCATTATTATCGTAATATTTCTTTACATCATTTTTGTGTACCGTCACTTGTTTTCTGTTTCGTAAAATAATTATATTTTCCGTGTCTAACACGTCTAAAACTTCATATGGTCCCTTCCATAAAGGACTTAATTTATTTTTTTGTGTATTATCTTTAAGCAATATTAAATCTTTTACGTTATAATTTTCGTTATGCTCTTTTTTATCGTATTGTTTTTTCGATTTTATTTTCCTATTAATTAATCTTTCCCTAGCAACTTGGTGTGACAATTGCAATTTGTATTTTAAATCGTAAATATAGTCGTCATAATTATATCTAGGTCCTGGATTACACTTTAATTTAACTGGTATATCGATTTCTCTCCCGTATACTAACGCATATGGCTGATAATTTGTCGCCGTGTGTTCCGTTGTGTTATATACAAACAATGCGTATGGTAATAATTTATCCCAGTTTTTTAAATCTTTATCTACGTAATGTCTTAGATATTCGGCTAGTGTTCTATGTGATCGTTCTAAACTACCGTTTGTTTGTGGATGGTAAGGACTCGAATTTATTTTATTTATTTTTAATAATTTGCATACTTCCGCGAAAATTTTACTAAGAAAATCTGTACCCTGATCTGTCAAAATTGTCTCTGGAAGACCGTGGACACAAACAAATCCTTCTACGAAAGCTCTCGCTACATTATTTGCTGTATGATTTTCAAGAGATATTGCTAACGAATATTTCGATAAATCGTCCATCATTGTTAAAATATACGTATTTCCTGTTTCAGTGGTTAATAAAGGTCCTACAATATCTAAAAATATTTTTTCAAATGGTTTAGTACTTGTCGTAGTAATGACCATCGGACTCCTATGGTGTTTATTTGTATTTTTGTTCGTTTGACACGAAGGACAATTTTTTATATATTCTTTTACTTCTTCCTTTAAATTTGGCCAATTAAATTGTCTTTTTATCTTTTTTAATGTTCTGTGTATTCCACCGTGCCCCCCTAATTTAGAATCATGAAATTGTTTAAAAATTATTAATTTTTCTTCTTTAGTATATTCTAATTTATAACAAATTATTATTTCTATATTTGTATTACGAAATACATATCGAATCATCGATCTCACTTTAGCCCATTCTAACCCATCTTTCCGTCCTAGTTGGTTCATAGCTAGTTTACTTAAATTATGTTTCTGACAAAAATATTTTAAATTTAACAATGCTAAATGCATATTTTCATATGTTGTTAATTGTTTTTCTTTAGTTTTTGTTATTAAAAATATTATATACCTATTGTTCGCGCCATTGAGCAGCGCAAACAATTATTGGGCCACAGCTGCGTACGTTGTCTCCCTGTCGGCTGTGATACTAGTGATATGCTCTTATCAAGCTGATGGTGAGCGGCGTGCGTAGCTGTAACGGTATTATGTTTTTTGTATTTTTGTGTGTGCTCTCATTAATAACTTATTTTTATTCAACCTTTGAGCCTTTTCTGTAATAGATAATGTTTCCAGTGCCACCGAAAGTCAGTGTCTAGCTTTTATTTTATTTCATGGTGATACTGCATGAGTATACTTCCCTTTCATTGGTCACTATATTTTTTCATTACAAAGTTTAGCAAAGATCTCAAGTTTTTATATACGATCGGGTTGTTCTTTTCCGCCTCTCAAGCTGTATGTTCATACTCAGCTAGTGGTGTTTCATTTTTTTTTCCTGTGGTTATTCGTGTTACCATTTGTACATCAAAGTTCCTTTTTTTTTATATATAATCATATATTGCTGTTGTTTTACTTGTTGTTCATCATCACGTTACGGTCAAAGGTTCTGTAAGTATCAATATTATCAATACTACAAAGTTTTAATTATTATTCCCCGATTCAGGGCGGTCAAGACACGCGCTTACAGAACCACGTGACCATTTATACCACTTTGTGTTGTTTTGTTTGTGGCGAGTTGTTCGTGAACTATTCGTTGAACTGGTGGCCCGTTGGTCGTACGTTCTCGGGATTGTCCCACATTTTATTTTATATTGTATTATTTTTTGATTGTACAAGTGTGGGCATCCCGAGACGGTAGCGTTTTGGTTCGAAGCCGCCAACGGACACCAGTTCCCAGGTAATAGGCTGACGAGCCTCAGTATTATTATTTTTACTATTATTGCATACATATTATTCATTGTTGAGCCAGTAGGGCTATTCATATTTTTTATACTCATTATTATTATTACCATTATTATATAATTTTATATAGCCGCTTATGGCAGAATTGATTCATTATACTGTTGTGTTGAGCCAGCTTAGGCCAACTATTATTATATACTTTGTATAGCCATCGAAGGCAAAATTCATTCATATCTTTATATACATACATACTCATTGTTGAGCCAGTAGGGCTATTCATATTTTATTTATTTATTTATTTTTTTTATATATACCTATATTATTGTTATTATTGAGTCAAACAGGACTAATCCTATTTTATATATCAATTTATTATACATTATTATATTTATGCAATCAGGCATTTATATGGATATAGTTATTTGAATTTATTATATGATTTTTTATCCTTATATCATTTAGCGTACCGGCGTACCTGATATTATTTAATAAAGGACGCCCATTGCGCCAACACCTATCTTCATGTTTAAACTTTACGACATCGCCTAAGTCTTTATTTGCTTTTAATATTTTATCTTTCCCAAATTTTTGATTTAGTTCGTAATTAATTCCTGATATAAAATTATAATATTTTTCTATCTCTGATACTATATGATACTCGCTTGGCGATTCTAATAATTCACCGTGTACTTCTTTTACGTTTTTATTTGTTATCATTATTGTTTCGAATTTTTCTAAAAATGTTGCGTAACTTTCTTCTTTAATTTCGTTAATATTATACATTCTGCTTAATGCGTCTACGTTCGAATTTTGTACTCCCGGTTTATATCTAATTTCATAATTATATTGTTCAAGTTCAATACGCCATCTCGCTAATTTGGATAATGGATCTTTTAAATTAAATAACCATGATAATGGTCTATGATCAGTAAATATTATAAATTTTCTGCCATATAGATAAGGTCTAAATTGTTTTACTCCGAATATTATTGCCAAACATTCTAGCTCTGTCGTTGAATAATTTAATTCCGATTTGTTTAATGTTCGTGATGCATAAGAAATTGGTAAGTCACTCCCTATTTTGCCTTGTGATAAAATTGCCCCTAGTGCTTTACCACTAGCATCGGTTGTAAGTATGAATTCTTTTGTAAAATCTGGGTATTGCAAAATTGGTTCTGAACAAAGTATTGTTTTTAATTTATCAAAAGCTTAATGGCATTTATCATCCCAATTAAATTTTACGTCCTTCTTTAAAAGATTTGTCATTGGATTAGCTATAGAACTATAATTATTTATAAATGTTCGGTAGTAACCGCTAAGTCCTAAAAAACTTTTAATTTGTTTAACATTTTTCGGTGTCGGAAAATTCATAACTGAAGTAATTTTATTTGGATCTGGTTTAGGCCCGATGCACACGTGCGTTTTTCGCCGCTGCGGCGCCGCAGTTGTTGAATACACACCATTGCGTTTTTGTTGCGGTAACCGCACGTCATCCAGTCGTCAGAGACGGCCTTCAGCGTGGAACATCACTTAGTTAGTTTTTAGTTGCCATTGAGTTACCAACTATGGAGGTTTATTACAAAAAAAAGGCAATTTTAGCTTACTTGGTGCACAAAAAATATGTACGGACGTATGATAGACGTTACTGGGTGCATCCATTCACAGATTCTAGATTATTAAGAGGTGAATTTTATACTTCATTTAGTGATATGAGAGAAAATCCAGAAAAGTTTTTTACTTATTTTCGAATGAGTGTTCGCTCGTTTGACGAACTAGCAACAAAAGTATCTCCAAAGCTAATCTCTCAAGACACGTGCATGAGACTCTCTATACCACCACTAGAAATGATTGCAGTAACTTTGAGGTAAGTTAATTCTATTGATATTATTTATTTGCGTAAGTAAGTATTAAATGTATATAATATAATATAAAAACTAAAAACTTAAAGATTTGAAAATTGTATCATGTATAGAAAATGCTTGTATAAACATTCTGTGAAAATTGCATGTTTCTACGTTAATTAGTTTTAGAGTTACACCAATATCTAAAATCGAATTTTTCAAAATTTGGTTTTGCGTAAAAATTCCCGTTTTTTTAATTTTTTTTTTTTGTTTTTCCCGGTAAGTTTGAAAACTATTGGGAATTTCTGTTTTTTCTTATACAATATAACACATAATGTGTATATATAATATCATCTTTTTTTATAAAAAAACATTTGAGGTATTATAATATTTTAATATAAATAATAAAAATAACATAATTTGTATAATATACTATATAAAAGGTATAAACGTGAAAAACATATTTATTTACTTTTTAAATATATGGGGTTTAACATTACAAAATATAGGTACACGTAAGAGAAGTATAAGTAATGTACCAAATAAAATAATATTACTTTGTTAAATATTTTTAATTAATGTCAAGACTATCTTCTTCACTAACACTGTGATTGATTCCAATTGATATACTCGTACATGGAGATGTAGGATTGGAATCCATCCCATAGTTATTTGATTGAGGAAGTGGAGCAGAATATGTGCCAGGTTGAGTATATCTTGGTGGGCTTTGTTGCATGTTATTTGATTGAGGAAGTGGAGCAGAATATCGGCCAGGTCGGGTATATCTTGGGGGGCGTTGTTGCATGTAATTGGGAGTTTGATTTTGGTATGATGGAATTTGAGTAGAGTAGTTTGATAACTGTGATGTTTGATTAGCATATAAATAATCCTGATTAATTTGTGGATAACCATAGTTTTGTGGCGGTAAAGTTGCAGCCCTCATCCGTTTTATAATATTTAGTACCTCACAGCGGAATTCTATTTTCTGGTCTTCTGTTAAATTTGCAATGGATGGCAATATGCTGTCGAAAAAAGACCTGTCTGGATTTGGTTCTGGAGCTGGTATTGTTAAACTTTGACTCGGAATAGGAGTGTTTAGATAATCTATTAAAGATGACTCTAAGTCGTGTTTGCGTTTTTTTGATGAACTGCTTTGTGTGTATGAGGGAGGTGTTTCAGCTTCTTCGTTAGATTGGTTTGCTAATAATTCTGTATCCTCCTGTTCGTCGTTCTCATAAAAACTACTCTGTGTATTGGTTGTGGCCCCGGCTGTTAGTAAAAAAGATAGCTGACGATCATAAATGTAACGTCTCCCAAAGTTGGAACCCTGTCCTGACGTCGTTTTTTTTTTTTTTTTACTTTTAATGTAATTGTCTTTAATGTTTCTCCACTTTTTGATAAGTTTTTCACCTAAGAAAAATAAATTTATATAATTCGTGGAAGTACACAAGTGCAATTTGAAAAAGGTGGGTAAGTGGATGTCGCTCTGCTGTATAGTATGTTACAAGTGGGTCATGGATATTTTATGTTATATATTTTTAGATTCTGAGCGGAGCGAAGAATGTATTGATTTTAGTATGTTGTGTGTTTTTTAATTTTATATTTATTTTTTGTGTCTGTATACACGAGAACTTGTCGAAATAATGCTTCGATATATGAGTATGATTATATGAGTCATAATTTCATTACAGGTACTTGGGAAGTGGATGTGATCAGATAGATTTACATTTAACTTATAGGATAGGACACTCAACTATTGGAAAAATTTTGAGAAGAGTTTGTGGTGTTATATGGGAAGTACTACGATCTGAAACATTTCCTGAGCTGAAGGAAGAACAATGGAGAGATATAGCTGATGGATTTCAAAACTACAGTCAGTTTCCCAATTGCTTAGGGGCAATCGATGGCAAACACGTTAGAATTCGTAAACCGAAGATGAGTGGGTCACTTTTTTATAATTATAAAAATTATTTTTCAATTGTTTTGCTCGGCATCGTAGATGTAAACTACAAGTTTATTTATATTGACGTTGGCGCCTTCGGTAAAGAATCTGATAGTACGATTTTTGAAAAGACAAATTTTTATAAGGCACTTGAAAATAATACACTGAACATTCCGAAAAGCCAACCCCTTCCAGGTACTAATATAAATATGCCTTACACATTTATTGGTGATGAAGCTTTTTCCCTTTCGTCGAACATCATGAGACCTTACAGTGGAAAAGTATTGTCTCATAAGAAAAGGGTGTTTAATTACAGACTTTCCAGAGCTAGGAGGTATGTTGAAAGTGGGTTTGGTATAATGTCAAATAAATGGAAAATATTTCATAAGCCCATAAATGCTAATTTGGATTTAGCCATTCAAGTGGTAAAAACATGTTGTTCACTTCATAACTATGTTAGAGTTAGAGATGGAATCAACATACAAGATGTCATGAGTGTTACAGGATTTGTTGATGCAGAACAAGATGGAGGAACAACAAGTACAACTAACCAGTATATTCAAACGAGAAATAAGTTGGCTGATTATTTTGTGTCGGATGTTGGCAGTGTTCATTGGCAAAATAATTACATTTAAGAACTTTTTTTTAATGTTATTTAAATTATAACATTATAATTTATACTATATTTAAATTTGGTTGAATCAGTAAATTTAGGTACTGTCATAATATTTCAGGGAGTTTAAATTTACATGTACAATTGTTTTTATAAAATATTTGTTACCTTTTTTAATATAATATAATATAATATAAAATATGATGGGTAAGAGAAAAATACAAAAAAATTATAAATTATAATATAATAGTTGCTAATTGTATAGTTCACCTAAGGATTTACTTAATTTGTCAATAACCATATGTTTATTAATAATATTTAAAAACGTCAAAATTTCGACAGTTTTTCATAGTTATAAAATAGCTATCAATTATCATAGTGTTTAGAATACTCTGTAAATAAATAAATTAATAAATTTGAAACTACAAAATAATTTGTGCATTTTCGAGATTTTGACGAATTTTAATGATATTACGAATACTTACATATATCATTTCTTTCTTTGTCGTCCTTTTCATCAAACGATGGAAAAAAATTCTGACAAATGCTTATCCAAGCACTTCTTTTTTTGGTCCTATCGTGATAATTTTCATCAGCGATGTTCCAAATTTCTTTATGACTTTTGACTTCACCGATCAACAACACAATGTCAACATCGTCGATTTCGGACATCTTGCGTGGAAAAATCGGACGTGTGCATGAGTCGATATACAACAATGTACTACTGAACCGGATTTGCGTGCGCGGTGCCGTTGCGGCGACGCTGTTATCTGCGGCAGACACCAAACGCAGCGGTGACGCAGCGGTGCCGCAAGACATGTGCACTGCACGATTTGATCACACATTAATTACGCCGTATTTGCGGCGTCGCTGCGGTACCGCAGCGGCGAAAAACGCACGTGTGCATCGGGCCTTAATTCCATGTTCTGAAATTATATGACCTAAAAATAAACATTCCTTTTTAAGAAATTCGCATTTATCTGGTTCTATTTTTAAATTATGAATACGTAATCGTTCGAATACATCGATTAATTTTTTATTGTGATCATTCAAATTTTTTCCATATATAATTATATCATCTAAATATACGAGACATTTTATACCTATTAAACCTGCCATCACATTAGCCATAGCCTTAGCAAATGTACTTGGTGCGGACGCAAGTCCCATACTCATACGTTTATAATGATAGTGTCCTTGACTTATCGAAAAAGCTGTAAGTTCACTAGAATCTTTAGATAACGAAATTTGGTGGTACCCACTCTTTAAATCAACAATGGAAAAGAGTTGGCACTGTCCTAATTGATCTAATATTTCCGTAATATTTGGTAAAGGGTGAAATTCATTTATAGTTTCATCATTGAGTGCTCTAAAATCTATAACTATTCTAAATTTTTCTTTTCCCGACGCATCAGATTTTTTCTTTACTAATAATAGTGGTGCATTAAAAGGACTCATAGATTTTTCTATAATATCATCCCGTTCCATTTGTTCTATTTGTTCTTGAATTATTTTTTGTTGTGAAAAGGGGATACGATACGGTCGTTTATGAATAGGTGGAGTGTCTTTAGGTATTTTAATTACGTGTTCCGCTGCTGTTGTTATTGTTAAATAATCATTTTCTAAATGAAATATGTCGGCATATTGTTCACAAATTTTTATTATCGATTTGCGTTCTTCCGAATTTAAATGATCGCTCCTAATCAAATTCCTTATTTTATTTACGCGTTCATTATTATTTTGTATATTATTTATTTCATTAATGTCAGTGTCAATGTCGTATTCGTATGATATTCTATTAACTTGACCTACTTTTATATCCTGTCTCGCCTCCGATATATTTAACACACTTATTATAATTTTCCCGTCCCTGACTGTATTATATATATTAGCACAATATACATCTGCTGATAACTGTTGCTTATTTATTAAAATATTTTTATTATTCATGTTTTTATCTGCAATGTTAATCGATACTATTGTTTCCGTTCTAGGTTCTAAACTAAAACATATTTTATCATCATTTATTTCATTATTATCTTTTATTGTTAAAATATTATTTGCAATATCTATAACTGCATTATTATCTACTAAAAATGTATGTCCTAAAATGTCATCGCCTTCAACCGGAAATTGCTTATTCACTACTTGAAATTCTGTTATAAATTCTTTTTTATCAATTATTAATTTTATTTTTGTTTTTCCTATAGTCGGTACTATTTTTTCATTTATCCCTTTTAAATATATTTTCTGATTTTCGTCTATTACCGTTTTGCCTATTAATTTATTTATTTTAACGATATTTAAATCGCTACCTGTGTCTAATAATAACTTAATTGTTTTTGTACTAAAATTAGGTGATTCTATTGTTACGTGATTATTATATATTACGGTTGTTACATGTAAACATTGTTTAATGGCGATTCTGCGTCTATTATCTCCTGCACCAACCTGACGCCCTGAGTTGGCACCATCGAGTTTTTTGAAACATTAGAATTATTCCTTTCATTACGTAATTTAGTATAACAGTTTACAATTTCATGTCCCACTTTATTGCAATAGCAACAATGTAGTTGTCCATCATTATTATTAATTGTACGCATATTATTATTTGCATTTTGTTGCCTATTATTGGTACCGAACTGTCTATCGTTGTTTTGCCTTGGTAATCTACAATCTCTTGCTAAATGACCATTCTTCCCACAATTATAACATGCATTATTATTATTATTATTATTAGCTGTCATATTCTGATTATTATAACGCTGATTATTATTATTAGCAAAATTTTGTCGTCCATACCCGTTATATCCGCCACGATTAAAACTTCGATTAAAATTATTATAACCGTTACTACGTCTGAAATTATTATTATTATTATTGTTATATCCGTTATTCTGACCACCATAGTTATTGTTACCGCGATTAAAATTTTGACTATTATTATTTTGTTTGAAATTATTTCCCGATGTATTACTATTTCCGTTTAAATTTTGTTTTTCTAAATCTTTTTGTAATTTTTCCATTTGTAAGTTAGCATTATGTTCCATTTCCTCATCTTTTGCGAATTGCATAGCAGTTTCTAACGTTTTTGGATCCCTAGCTTTTAGTGCTAAATTTAAATGTTTCGGTAAACCGTTTACAAAAATTACTAATGCTTGATTTTTAAGTTGTTTTTTATATACTTTGCTTTCTTCTTCTGTCATATCTTTCGAACCTTCCTTACATAATTTATAAAATAATTCCTCAACTCGTCCTGCGAAACTGGTTACGTCCTCATTTTCTTTCATACGCGCGAAATTAAATCCTATTGTTAACGTTCTCTCAGATGCTCTATGTTCAAATGCTCCCTTTAAAATTGATTTTATATCCTCCCATTTTTCTGTGTCTCTATATTTTGTTGCCTCTAGTGCATTACCTGCTAATTTCGAGTTTATCATTTTTATTAATAATGGTAAATTACTTTTATCTACCGATTTTACCACGATATCACATGTATTAATAAATTCTGATACATTCTTTGCTCCTGTACACACCGGAATCAAAGCTGTGGCTTTATCTATATCCATTTCAGCCATTGTTTTTATTTTTTTCGTTCGAGTTATGTTTGGTAATTGTACGTGTACTACCCCTTTGTCAGTTCGTAATCCTGTTCGTTTTTTTATTGTACTATCACTATCACTTGCTGGACTTGAAGACTTAAAAGTTAAATTTAAAAATTCTTTATCTGTAACTGCTCTTAAATATTTTTCCCTATCACAATCTTGTGAATATTTATACTCTTCTGGTATATCTAAATTAATTAATGTTTGTTCTGTTTTAACGATATTTGTATTTGTTTGGACTACTACAGCCCCCTCGTTGTTGTCTACTTGAACACCTACGTCTCTAGTTTCGTCGTCAGATGCTACTAATATGCTTCCTGTCAAAATATCTTGTATTTCCCCTGAATTTTTATTCATCAATATATTTTTTAATCATTTAAACTTTGAAAAATAATTTTATTTATTTCATAAAAATAACATTTATTCTTCCCTCAATAACTTTCTAATATTTATTCTTATTTATTTATTCAACTATATATTTAATATATTTTATTTTCTAAATACCTTTATTCTCAACTTCGATTTCTATACTCAATATTACTTTTATTATTTATTCGATTCCGTAACACGTCATTTATTATATTATAAAAAAATCGTGTTCCGCGATGCTTTCGTTTTTTATTACGTATTTATTTTATATCAGTTTTACTATAAACTGCACTCACACTAACGCATTAATTATATCATTACTACTATTAAATATTACGCCTCTATGTTATAATTATTTATCTTTTGGTTAATTACTCCAAATAAAATAATTAAATTAACTACTTATAAACTTATTTATTATTATTTTTATTAAATCTTAATTAATAATTCTAATTCAAATTTATTTAAACTATTATAACTTATTATAGACTACTTTAATTTATTTATTATACTATTTTTACTTAATGTGGACTATATGTATGCTATTATATTTATCTAATATTATATACTATTTAAAATTAATTCGAACCGGTTCTAAAATTACTTTCTTTCACTTCAAAATTTTATTTCTTATTATTCTCAAATTATTTCTCTATACTTCAATTATTCATTTACCATTTATCATTTATCATTTATTATTTATTCATCATTTTTCTATAATTTCCTTTTTACTATACATTCAATATCTATTATTATATTATTAATCAATAATATTCATTAAACGTATATATATTATCTGAGTTTATCATTTAATTTATATTTATATATAAAAATAATATATTTATGAATTTAATGTTCTAATGGTGGTGTAGGTGCACACACCAAAAGTGTTTTATACGATAGATCCTAAAAAATCTAAAGGAGACGCGACCCCACAAAGCTTACAAAAACATTCTCTTAAATACTACACAAAAAATTATAACTCACAATACTGTTGTCTTCGTATTTTGGTTCATCTTGACTGAAGCTGATTTTCCTGCGCTATCGACTGTTGACCTCTACGTAGATTCTTTTGACCCTCGGAGTTGTTGGAAAGTGATCAGTTCCCCAACGGTGATTCTGTCGAACTGCCTCCGTGAAATTCTTGACTCGAAGTTGTAGAATTTTTCAAAATTTTCGAAAAAATTTATTTTTTGCGAAAAATTCTGCTTTTTCTCCTCTTGAATTTTTTTTTGATGTTCTTCTTAGGGTTCCGTACTCGACTGCGCCAGATGTAGTGATCACGTCGCCTACAGGTATCAGTAGTCAAGGATGATGTTTGGAAGGTGACTCTTGAGTTAATTACACAACGTAGAATTCTTCTTAATTAGATTAATTGTTTATTTATTGTGGTAAAACATATATTTATTTATAACATGAAAGCTGAATGTAAGTTAAGTATTCTGAATGATAGAATAAATTCGGTTTGATTCGAATATTTTCTAAGTTCAAAATATTGTTTATAAGAAATTTTCTAAGTCCAATTAATTAAATTAAACAACAGACTGGCGTGAAGCCAGTTGTATTTCGTGTACGTGGGTAGGTACTGGGTATTTACTTTTCTAAGAGTATTATACCGTAATATTTTAATTATTATCAATTTATAATACTAGTAGTGATATAAATAATAAATATAAAAAAAGCGGGTAAGTCGTGGATGTCGCTCTGCTGTACAGTAGGTAGGTTACTGTAATGGATGGGATTAAATTTGAATGCAATGATAGGTATCATTGTAAACGGAAAACGATTCTGAACGGAGATGATTTGTCAGTCTAGGATATATTATACTTTAATATTGTCATATATTCTATTTTGAAATAAATATTTTATTTTTCAATTAAGTCGCATTTTGCATAAGGCATGGTTAATCAATTAGTGTAGTTATCATGTAGTTATCATAATTCATAATACCTTATATTATCATAGATAAATGAATACCTGCAGGTTTGAGGATAAATCGTTATCATTACGCGATTTCATAAAAATTTAAAACTCAAACGCTCAAAACATTTTTCCTATAATGACGCTTCAAATTTTCTCTATAGCTATTTGAAGCAAAACTTATGGAAAACTTGGTGTTAAATTTTATAACCTTAGATATAAATACAAACAATATTATGAATTTTGAACTACAAAATAATTTGCAAATATTCATGGTTTTGACGAATTTCTGTCAATATTTGAAATTCAAATGCTAATAAAAATTTAATTTGAATTTCCAGTTGACATTTTTTTTGTGATAAAGATTGACAAATTTGTAAGGAATCTTGTATTAAATTTTCAAATTTTAGATTTAAAAAGAAAATTTTATGAATTTCTAGCTTATTATAATTTGCAAATTTTCGTGATTTTTACGTATGTTGTCAAAATTTAAATTTAAATGCTTGTAAAAAAAAATGTGACTATACATTTCTTTTATTTTTCAACTGCTATTGTAAAAATATTTTAGGAGCCTTGTATTAAATTCTCAAATCTCAGAATTAAAAAGAAAAACTTTTATAAATTTCGATCTAAAATAATTTAAACATTGCCGTAATTTTTATGCATTTAGTCAAAATTTGAACTGTAAATGCTTATAAAAAAAATTTGTGACTATATATTTCTTTTATTTTTCAAATGCTATTGTAAAAATATTTTAGGAGCCTTGTATTAAATTTTCAAATCTTAGAATTAAAAAGAAAAAACTTATATGAATTTCGATCTAAGATAATTTGAAAATTGCCGTAATTTTTACGTATTAAGTCAATATTTGAACTTCAAATACTAATATAAAAAAATTGTGCCAATGTATTCTTATATTTTTTTAGTCACTATAAGAATAACTTATGAGGAACTTTGTATTAAATTTTTAAGTATTTTGATAGGGCCAAAAAATTTTTATCGACACTTTTCAGACGAATTTCAGTCGTCTAAAAATATCTCAAAAAAAGTCAAAATATTTTGAAAATTAAATAATGTAAAGAAAACGCCAATCTAAATAACTGATAAAATTTTCAAGTATCTACGACTTGTGAGATTTCATGATGTTTTAAGTCACAAAAACCACCCACGAGCGAAGGGGAACACTTTCCTCGTGACCTGTGAGCCGCACCGCGTGAGACCCGAGGGTCAAGTCGGTGGAACTCACAGGCTTTGATACACGCAGTGGCGAATGAACGCCAAAGATTTATTTAGAAGGGGGAAAACAAACAAAAAATTTTATATTAATAAAATAATAGGCGTAAAGTCTTAGGATAACTATGGGGATATATTTTACATAGTTGTAATAAATAATATATAATATAATGCACATGGCAAAATGCACAAAATACAGGGAAAAGTATATAATATAATGCACATGGCAAAAGACACAAAATACAAGGAAAGATATATAATATAATGCACATGGCAAAATGCACAAAATACAGGGATAAGTATATAATATAATGCTATGGCTCCGACAAGCGGTTACCGGCACGGAATAGTCATCATACGTCGGTATGACACATTATACTATTACATGTGTTAAAGGAAAATACCCACGGCTCCGCATGACGGTTACCGGGGCACCTATTAGGAAAAATGGAGCATAAATAGAAATACGTTGTAGTGATACATAATCAAAATGAAAAAAGAAAAGAAAAAGTTGTGATACATAATCAAAATGAAAAGGGGGGAATATTGGGGGAAATAGTTTTGTACATTACACAAATGATGATGACTTGAGTTGTGGCTGGATGACGAAAGTGTGGATGACCGACGGCTGGGATAGGCTGGCCAGTCGGCCGTCGACCCCCAAGACACGTGGTCGACATGGCCCATCGGCGTCGGTCATTGGGAAAACGGAGGCTTCGCCCGACATCGGGCCCGACGTCGTCGCTTAGCCCATCATTTCGTACATTACGAGTATGGATGACAATACAAAAAAAACTATAAGTTGACTATTGACCACGAGGTTGATCGGACCGCAGAATGAGTGGGCCGGTGGTGTTCGTTACGTCTTGACGGGAATACGTTGGTTTAAAAAGTGAAGATGGCTGGCGAACGGTGTCCGGTCGCTGGCCGTTGTTGTCGCAATTGATGTCGTAGTAGGGAAGGTCAGGGTAGGCGTATTGCGGGATTTTACAATAATATGGGTAATTAAAATAATTGCACTGCGGCGATCGCACCGACGGACGCGACAGAGTCGCCGACGGCAACCGATGACGACATGTTACGGTGACGACGGTGAACACTTTTGCAGGCGGGGAGGTCGGGGATCAGTTATTGCATAACATAGTGGTAATCGCGGGCGCGCTATTATATTAATGGGACGGTCACTGGCCGACAGGTATGCTGATATCCTAGGTATTGGGTATACCCAGTGGTTTAATAATAATAATAATAAGGCCTGAAATTCTGTGACGTTACAGACTATACTTTTTGAATAATAACAAATATTTAAAATCGTTTCAGGATAAATCGTTATCGTTACGCTATTTCGTAAAAATTTAAAATTCAAAGGGTCTGGATCGAAATCCCGACAATTGTATTCCCGACATGTAAAATTCCGACATACTAAATCCCGACAAATCATAATACCGACAGTTTAAAACCCCGACGGTTCAAAATACCGACAGTCTAAAATCCCGAACAAACATATTCACATATTATCATGTTCATTATTCAATAATTTAATTTAAAAACTCAAACATTACATTACACTACAATTACATTATATTTGTTAATCATTATTTAATAATTTGATTTAATAACACACAAAAATTTTATATTTATAAATCATAGTATATTATGTTGATTATGGAATATAATATTCGGCATGTGACCGCCGATCGTCATTGAAAAAAAAACTACATCGATATATTATGGGCCAAGCCCCGTAAAAAATCTAAAACACTCCTATTTGATCTCTCTTTAAATACCGTCATTATTTGTTTCTCTCTGTCAATTATTTGTTTCTTCTGTTTCGGTTGTGGTTCTCCACGATTAATACTTTCAATTTCTAAGTAAACTCGTTGCTGTTCTTTCTTGAGCTCTTCAATCATTGTATGGACTCCAACATGAGGTTTACCAACCAAAGTCGACCAACGTCGATGCCAAGCTTCGACAATATTTTGTGTCCTAGGAATTCCATGGTCCATTAATTCTGATACAGACCAAAGTTTGGGCGGAAAAAGTGGGTCTGTGCATATAATATTACCATTTCTTTGGTTTCGGCGACGAATCCGGCCATGTACATAATTATCTTCGAACCATTGGACAACTTCTTCAGCTTCAGGAGGAAATGTCGCTTTAAGTTCATCGAATGCTGCTGGTATATCGTGAGATGGAATAAAAGCCAGGGCAAGCATTTGTCTTATTTTCAAACTGAACTCTTCGTTTGTATCATATAAATTCACCAAGCCAGATGATTGAATTTTTCTCCAAGTGCTTTGAGATAAATGAAAAAAGCATGCCTTATTTTTCACGTTAGGAAACTCTGCTTTTGATGCCTTTATTGCTGCCGGTTCAAAATCTGTCATTATACAATATGGATTTAGTTGCTCACCATTATCTTCGCAAAAATCAATTAAGTCTTGAAAAAGACGTGTATACAGGGTTTCAGATTTTGATGACATTAAAGCATATGCTAGAGAAAAAACTCGAAAATTGTCTCCCCCTACAGGTGCGTGTATGGTATATAGCTGTCTAAATATTGTTGGAACTGTCCAAAAAGTACCATCCATAATTAAATAACGAGCATGTGACAGCCAATGAGTATTATTTTTAGTACAAAATAGTAGAAGTTTTTCATCGTCAATGGTTGAATCTTTGATTAAAAATAACTCCCCACCAATCGTAGTTCTCAATGAATTGGGAATTATTAAATCTTCTAATGATTGAGGTTGAGATGGCGTATTTTCCCTTCTAATACGCTTAATTTGTTGCCGGAGAGCATTCCTATTCGGCATGTAAGGATGAGCAGTACTTGGCATATTTGTAACACAACTTTAAATAATTTGACAGGGTTGGTCATTGGTATTTCGTGCTTGATCTTTTAAATTACTAAGAGTAGTACATACATCAACCCTTGCTTCTTCGGGTGCGTGATTATGATCAGAAAATTTACGTAATAAATGTGTTTCGTTGATAAATATAGTGGTTGCACGTCCTATGAATGAAACGCAAAAATTAAAAATAATTTTTAATGATTACTTCTATTAAAATGTGAGTTATAATATCGAGTTAATTTATCAATTAACATAATATATGACCCAAATGAAACTCTCATCGCCTACTCATCGTAATTGTCTATCTTATACGTGTAAAAGTTCCTCGCTTCTCACAACGATTTACCCATCTAAACGTTTTATTTTTGAAATTAAATTTACGTATAATTGTATGGTTTTATGTGTTCAAGACGACACAAGAAGCAGAATTTCTATTTGACGTTTAGTTTTTTTAATATTTAAAATCTTAAAAGAGACATTTTGGATAAGATAGCGGCGGTCGGCGGACCTGTTATTCGAACACCGCGCGCGCTCGCCATGATGTGCCGTTTAACCAAAACGTCTCTTTTAAGTTTTTAAATATCTAATTATTATTTAAAAACTAAACGTCAAATAGAAATTCTGCTTCTCGCGTCGTCTTAAGCACATAAAACCACACAATTATACGTAAATTAAATTTCAAAAATAAAATGTTTAGGTGGGTAAATCGCTGTGAGAAGCGAGGAACTTTTACACGTATAAGATTGTGCCACACAATGACAATGTACACGAAATAATAATGTACACGATAATCACTTTATTTCATAATATGAAATTCATATCGCAATTTATCTATAGGTATGGTAATACCGATAAGGAATGTTGCCATCAATAAACGTCCATAACGTATTATACCAACGTATATAATTTTTAAATTACAACAAATTAAATAAAACTTAAAACGCTCATAAAAAATTAATTTGTCTTTCTGGTTGTTATAATAATAACTTACCTGTACAGGCCATTGATTTTCTTTTTTCGCAGCACCAGTAATACATGTCCTCTCGATTTTTATCTTTCGTCATCAAATATCCCTTGACACATATTTTGGTATTACCTTTTTGAGATGTGATTATTTGACATATTTCACTCATATTCGTAAATTAAACTACAAGACATAGGACTATACAACTGTCACGTCACGCCAAAATACGTTTGTTCATTTGAAATTTTCAATCGTTCACTCAGACTCAGCACAAATAATTGAGCGTTTTAGATAATATTATCAGTTAAAAACTTTCTTATTGTATTTTATTTTTACTAGGTAGTAGGTAACTAGATTAAACTTTTATAAGATAAGATATAATTATTTTTTTTTCGGGATTTCAAATGGTCGGTATTTTGAACTGTCTGCGTTTCAGACTGTCGGGATTTTGGTGTCGGGTTATTGACCATTCGGGATTATCATTGTCGGGATTTTGAACGTCTCCCAAATTCAAACGCACTTAAAATTTTTCCTATAATGATGCTTCGAGTTTTCTCTATAGCTACTTGAAGGAAAACTTATAGAAAACTTAGTGTTGTATTTTAAATCCTTAGTTATAAACGCAAAAATTTTATGATTTTTTAACTTCAAAATTACTTGCAAATTTTCGCGTTTTCGACAGATTTCGTAAAATTTTAAACTGTAAACGCTTATTAAAAAAAATTGTAACTTACGATTTTTAATTTTTTTTAGCTACAATAAGAATAACTCTTAAGGAACCGTGTATTAAATTTTCAAGTTTTTTTGGTCGTCCAACATTTTTTTATTGACACTTCAAAAAAAATTCTCAAAACAATCGAAAATTTCAGTGGTCTATAAATAACTCAAAAAAAGTCGAAAATTTTTGAAAATTAAACTGTATATAGATATCACTAACATTAACATTTGGTGAAAATTTCAAGTATTTACAGTGATTAGTTTTTGAATAACAACCATATAAAAAAATCGATTTGGTTGAAAACTGGTTTTGCATAAAAATTCCCGTTTTTCTGTCATTTTTTTTTGTTTTTCTCGATTTTTTTGAAAACTGTTGGTAAATGTTTACTTTTGACCTCTAAAATGCACCAAAGATCTTCAATTTTACATCGGAAACCACCCCAAAGTTTGAAATTGAAGCATTATTTCGACTAGTTATGCTGCACACAGACACACACAAAAAAAAAAAACACACATCATTGTAAATTCAATACATTCATCATTTCGTTTAGAATCTAAAAAAAATTACACATTTAATATTGTTGCGATTTTCTGTCTTATTATCAACCCTGTATAATATTACCATGGTATTTGTAAAATATATAAATATATTTGCAGACTGCAGTTAGATACTCGTGAAAAAATCAAAGTCATTAATATATTTTATAGTGCACAATAAGTATTATAATATATTATTAATAATTAATATTATACGTATCGCGTCATATACAACGTATACAACATATACGTCGTAATATTGTGGTACTACGTTATTGTTCCTATATAATAACATGTGGCGTGTAGTATAAATTTAATATAAATGCATAATACGGTGTACCCAGTGGCGGACTGGCCCGGGGTGCTAAAGTGCGATCGCACCCCGGGCCCATAGAAAAACAAAAAAGGTTTTTATTATTGAAAATAATTACTTTATCATTATTTGCCACCGTCACATTTTATTCTTATTATTAATTTGTATTTATTATCAAAACATAATATTGCTCAAAATGTTTTCTCTGTAATTAATAAAACTGCTGTATTTTTCACTGAATCATATAAACGTGCCGATGTTTGGACAGATACTATTTTTGAAAATGAAACTGGTGTAGATAAATTAAGAAAATTAAAAAAGATAGGTGCTACAAGATGGAACAGTGCGGATGATGCTTTACGAAGTATATTTAATACATGGTCGGATCAAAACGAAACCGATCTCTCAAGAAATCATTATTATTACGTATTACGGCCGTTACACACGAACGATATTTCATCGTACGATTAATTTATCGCACGAAAATATTATCGCACGATATTTGAATTTACATGTTTATAAATAGAGCTGTTCACACGATCACGATAAAATGTCGTACGATAAGATAATCGTACGTCGCCTCGAAAACTGTCGGATGCACTTTAATATTCCATACGATAAAAATATCGTACGACTAAAATATCTCAATCGAAATGTATAGAAATAAATTGATTAAAACACACGAACGATCATTATCGTTCGATAAACCAAAAAAACAAACTCAGTACCATGTCATCCTCCGATGAATGCAACCGCTCTGGCGGAGCGAATACGCCATCGCCGAAAATTTGTGAATTTTCAGACGACAATTTAAATATAGATATAGATGTACTTATAAGTGAAGTCCAATCAAGAGCGTTTCTTTGGGATAAAATCCTAGATAATTATTCAAATAGAAATTTAAAAAGAGCGGCTTGGGAAGAAATATGTGTTTTATTTTATCCAGATTTCAATAAGATCTCTAGGCAGCAACAAAAACAAATTGGTAAGTAGTTGACATTTTATTTCTTATTTAAACGTTGTGTAATAATATATTCAATTTAATAATTTCTCATCATTTTATATTTATGTCATCAGCATTATATTATTATTATATTATAAGAATAGTTATATTATATTATTTTAAGTCAATACTTAAACTATTTAAGCAAAAATTATATTATGGCGAAAAAATCGATATTAATAACTAATAAGTAATATTTAAAATTAGAAAAATAATAATTATTATAACTTAACTATTTTCCATATTGCCATGGTATAGCTCCTATGGTATGAAAGTAATCTGCAAATGTATTTCTTATATCACTTGCGAATCTGCTGCCGCGGTTAATGTTATTAGGTCTTTCAATTTCATTAAACCCATCAATAGTTAGCGTGTCTTGAAAAACATATCCATTTTTTTCACGTACATAATTATGCAAAACACAACAAGCTTTCGTAATATCAACCGCCAAATCTGTGGTAACGTTTAAAGGTCTATGAAAAATCCTCCATTTATTTGATAAAATTCCGAAAGCACATTCCACATATCTTCTTGCACGAGACAAACGGTAGTTAAAAATTTCTTTTTTTCCGATAAATTTCTTCCTGCGTAGGGTAGTAGTACGTTTTTTGATAGACCAAAAGCTTCATCTCCAACAAATACATATGGAACAGTTTCATTCGTATTCGGTAATTGAGATGGTCTGGAAATATGTAGTGATTCATTGGTCAATAAAGTTCCGAACGATGAATTTTTGAAAATAGTGGAGTCGGAGTCCTTTCCAAATGATCCCACATCAACATATATAAACCTATAGTCTGAATCCACAACTGCTAATAAAACAATTGAGAAATAATGTTTATAGTTATAATGCTGACTACCAGTTCCAGTGGGTTTAATTATACGAATGTGTTTTCCGTCCACCGCTCCTGAGCAATTAGGGAAATTCGCTCGTTGTTCAAAACCAGTAGAAATATTTTGCCAATATTGATCTGTAAAAGAAGGCATGTAAACTTCAACTAGTTCATCCCATATTACAATACAAACTTCCCGAATAATCTGAGCAATTGTTGATGTTCCTAATTTGTAGGAATAATGCAAATCTGTGAATGTACACCCAAACCCAAGGTATCTGAAATAGTAAATAATAAGTTGTCTTCATTTTAAAATATATAAAACATAATATATTTATATGTGTGTTACGGGTAAAGTATAGATAGTGCAATTTTATATGTTTTTATATCATTTTTGAACTCTGACATTTTTTAGATTATTTAAATAATATAATATAATATGTATCAGTAGCTACAGTAGACCCCTTAGGGGTCGCGAAATTTTATTAGGGGGTCGCCAGTAATCACCAAATGAAAAAGTTTTATACTATATTACTATGTATATTGTATATTATTTTATAGTTTTATACAAAGTAAAATTATTTTGTACCGTTGATGGCTGTGTCAATCGTAATATTATGACATGTCATATCTTAATGTTGCGATAACTAGTTCTATTGAACCACGCAGTATATGGGTTATTTTTAAATTGAATTTAATCAGTAATTTTATTTAATCTTACGGTTATTATGAAATAGTCCGATAGTCATGTACGAGTCGTTGAGTTGATCGTATTAATGCTTATAATTTTGTATAGCTTGTAATAATTATTTGTATTTTGTATTATTTTAAACTAACATTTTTAATATTTTAATATTTTATAATATATAAACTAAAACGATATGGATAAATTTTTAATTAAACGACCGATGAATAGTGATGATGAAAGTGCTATAGAAACTAAAGTTCGTAAGGTATCGGAAATGTCGTCAGATGTAAAAACCAGTCGAAAAGTTAATAAAAAGGACCGTAAATACCAAGACAGTTACATCAAGTTTGGATTCACTTTCGATGTTGAAAAAGGTGAGCCAAAATGTGTTATTTGTTTAGAAAGATTAGCTTCAGAAAGTATGAAGCCATCAAAGCTAAAACGACATTTAGTTACTAAACATCCTCAATTCCAACATAAAGAGGAAGACTTTTTTAAAAGGTATGAAAATTCGATAGAAGTTCAAAAAAATACTATGCGTAATTTTTCTTCAGTTCCTATAAAAGCTCTAGCTGCATCATTAGAGGCTTCAACTTTAATTGCTAAAACCAAAAAACCACACTCTATTGGTGAATCTCTCGTTTTACCGGCCGCTATAAAAATAGTATCAATTATGCATGGCGAATCATATGCAAATGAATTAAAAATGATTCCCTTATCAAGAGATACTGTGTCGCGTAGAATTGAAAATATGTCTGATAATATAAAATCACAACTCCTAAATAGATTACGAGGAAATTATTATGCAATGCAATTAGATGAATCTACGGATATAACTAATCTTGCTCAACTTCTTGTATATGTTAGATATATTTATAAAGATAAAATTGAAGAAGACTTTTTATTTTGTCAACCATTAGAAGGACGTACGACTGGAAATGATATTTTTGTTCTTATAAACAATTTTTTAGAAATTAATGAAATTCCCTGGTCAATGTGTGTGTCAATATGCACTGACGGTGCAGCTGCCCTTACTGGTTCAAAAAAAGGTTTTAAAGCTAAAGTTCTAGAAGTGTCTTCAAATATAATGTTTAACCATTGTATGATTCATAGAGAAGCTTTAGCTTCCAAAAAACTTCAACCAGATGTTAATAAAGTACTCCTTAATGCTATAAGTGTAATAAATTTTATAAAATCAAAGTCATTAAATTCCAGACTTTTTACTATACTTTGCAATGAAATGGGTTCTGACCATAAAAAATTGCTTCTTCATACTGAAGTAAGGTGGTTGTCTCGTGGTAAAATATTATCACGCCTTTTTGAACTCAGAGATGAAGCACGAATTTTTCTTCTGGAACGTAATAATAAACTTTCGGAACATTTTTTAGACGAGCAATGGCTTGCAATTCTGGGTTATCTTGCAGATATATTTGAAAAACTAAATTGTCTAAATTTAAGCCTACAAGGGAAAAATACTAATATTTTATTTATTTCTGATAAAATCAATGCTTTTAAAAAAAAAATTCTTCTGTGGAAAAATTATATCGACGATGACAAATTTGAAATGTTTTCATGTTTATCAGAATTCCTCAGTGATAATGATGTGGATATTAATATGATAAAAGAAATTATAACTACTCATCTAATAAGTTTACAAACAAACTTTAATGCACGGTTTGAAGATTTCCCAGAAGAAAGTCTAGGTTGGATAAGAAATCCATTTCATTTTAATATCAATGAAATAAAATTAGGAAATTTAAAAATAAGTGAAGAACTTATTGACTTGTCGTCAGATGAAAATCTACGTATCAGATTTCAAGAAAATGCATGTAATACATTTTGGATTTCCATCAAATCTGAATATCCAGAATTATCAAAACAAGCTATATCAATTTTACTTCCTTTTGCATCAACTTATTTATGCGAAACAGCATTTTCAACACTAACGATAATTAAAAACAAATATCGCTCCAGATTAAATGTTGAAGCTGATTTAAGAGTAGCAGTGTCAAATATCAAACCAAACATAGAATCAATCATGTCTACAATGCAAGCTCAGGTCTCTCATTAAAATAATTAAAAAGTAATTTTATAATTTTAAAAATATTAAAATTTTTGATTATCATTATAATGATAAATTTTTTAATTTTAGATTTTATAAAACTCTAATTTTGTATTTTTTTTTTCATGTTTTTGATTAATTAAATTAAAGAAATATTAAAACTGCTCTAAAATTAACGATTTAATGTATATGAATAAAATGTGTGTATACATTAAGACTATAAAGTAAATTTAAATTACACACTTACATAATGTTGGTTGGTAGGGGGGTCGTATTAAAAAATAAATTATTTTGGGGGGTCGTGGATCAAAAAAGGTTGCGCACCACTGATTTAGATAACACCGAAGTTGATGCGCAGGAAACTGAAATTCAACCTTCAGAAATTGAAGCTGAACCACGTTCTACGTCACAAAATATCCAATCAAATAAAACAAAACTGCAAAAGAAACAAATCTTGAAAAGAAATTTATGCAATATTTAGATGCACAAACTCAAAAAGAAATTTTTGATGAAAAACCAGATGAACATCAACATTTTTTTCATTCTTTGTTACCCATTATACGAAAATTTAATGACGACGAAACACTTATATTCAGAACAGAAGTACTTAGAATTGCACAAACAATAAAACAAAATCAAATTTCATCAGAAACACTCCAACTACAACACACAGCGTCAGTACTTCCCACACATCATCCACAATATTTATACCAAGCAAGCCCTTCGTATAGAATGTACCCAAATAACAATCAATTTGTATCTTCACATAGTCCAAGTATTCAACATCAAACTGTATTACAACATATGAATTTTCAACACAACACATCTGCACAGGGGTCACCTAACTATCCAATCCGCTCAACTCATCAAAATTATGCATCTAGTCATCAACCAATTGTGTCCAATCAGAACGATACATCAAAATATTTTAGTGCCATACAACCTATATCTACACCACATTCGAGTGTTGTTTCCCCTTCGTCATCAAACTACACAAACATCGAATCTCCTGAAGATTTGCAGCCTCGTTCACGTTCCGAGTCACAGTCTTCCTTCATAAACGAGTTTCTTATATAGCTATTAATTCTCAGCATCCACGTATCGACTTAATTTAGGGAAAAGTTCATGAAATATTGAATTAAAAAAAGTTAAAATGTTGTTTTTGTTTACTTAAAAGTTATGTTTTTGAGTTTAGTTAGATACGTTTTTACAAAGATTAAAATTTTTTGTTTAACTTTATTTTTACTTGTTTTCATTTGTTAATAAAATGGTAAAATTTGTTGCTAAAAAAAGATTAAAAATATTATATTTACCTCAAAGTGACTGCTAATTTTTCAGCGGGAGTGATAGATTTTCGCATATTTGTGTCAGTTTTTGTCCAACAAATGTTGTAAGTAGTTAATCATATGCAGAAACTGACATACGCAAATAATTAAAAAATTTTCTTGGATCTCTCCTGAGACCGTGAAAATTTATTGTAAATGCGCCTTCTGATAGACGAGTACTTAATAAGGGATGAACCCAAAATTTTCGATTTTGCTGTTTATTTTCTTTTTTTTTTACTAGTAAATTATAACCCATATAGAGAGTTACAATGTTATCCATTGCAGTATTTAGAAATATATTAAATTATTAAAAAATTAAAAATTAAAAAAGACTGTATCACAACACTGTATGTGCAGATGTGTGTCTCGTGCAACTATAGAATTACAAATGCCAAAATTACATAGTATCGTCCGATAAATATCGGTCATGTGTTCTGCCAACTATAGTATCGTACGATAATATTTCCGTGCGATAAATTAATCGTACGATGAAATATCGTTCGTGTGTAACGGCCCTTAGATGCTATACACACAATTGCTTATGCTGATAATACTGATCCACACACTGCATCTGATGCAAGAGCGCTAATTATAAATTGGACTTCATATGAAACTATAATAACAGCGTTTCTTTTTCTCCAACTGTTCAGTTCAACAACTCCAGTGTCAAAATATTTACAAACAAAAGGATTAGATTATATTACTGCGTGGAATAAAATAAGTCATATCATGAAAGTATTAAAAACTATGTCTGATATAAAAAATTACAATGATCTCAAACAACGAGTTTCTATTTTTATAAAAACTATGACTAAACGAACAGAGTCTCTTGAAAATATTTTTATATAAGACGAATTTCCTGTTCAAAGACAAAAGAAAGTAAAAAGAATATCTGGAGAGTGTGCTTTTGATTCTGCTGTAAATTTATCATCTGACCAAAAATATCATATAAATGTATTCAGAAGAATTTATGATTTTACGGGAATGGCTATGAATGAGCGATTTGGAAAAAATAAAAATCTAATTAATGCTTTAGCTTATTTAGATCCACGGCGATTTGACGAAATTAAATCTAATTCAATTTGTCTGATTGAAAGTTTGAAGTTTTTAGCTGACAAAGTTAACCTTAAGTATGAAGATTTACAAGAAGAACTTTGTCATTTTGCACGTTCTTATAAAACTATTAAAAAATCCTCAAAAGCACTTTTTGAAAATGTATCCGACTATAAAGACGACTTAATAACAAATGAACCAGTAAATAGTGAACAAATCGAAGATGAAAGTAGTGATGACAACAATGGTGATGATAAATCTTTCGACTTTTCTAAATCTACAATTTAAAAAAATGATTGCTAAGAATGCATACCATGCGTTTTTAAATTTTTACAAAAATATAATTTGCATTCAGCAGCGTATTCAAATTTATATATATTAACTCTAGCTTGCACACAAACAAATTGTGAAAGGGCATTTTCCAAGTTGAAAATTATAAAAAACAGATTACGTTCAACAATGGAACAAGATTTATTAAACGCGCAACTTTTTCTAAGTATAGAAAACGATTGTTTGCCTGATACAGAAAGTATAATTGATAAAATTTCAGAAAGTTCTACAACATTTTCAAAATTATTACATTTTTAAAAATTATACATTTTATATACACAAATATAATACAAGATGTTTATTAATAAATTGTTTTCAAAAGATAAAAATGTAACTATTATAAAAAAAATTAAATTTATTTTACACTATTAAGATTAAGTTTATACAGTCCTATTGTTTAAAAACTGAAATTCTTCTTATTTAAGAAAATAAGTATGTACTATAATGAATACATTAAAAAAAATTGCTGAGAATAAAGTAGAAAGTGCATTATATGTTTTTTATTTTATAGAATGTTGATAGGGCCCTAAAAATGTTTTTGCACCCCGGGCTTTTTTATTCCAGTCCGCCACTGGGTGTACCTATAGAGTATATTAGCGTAATTGTATTTGTAATTTTTATCATTAATTATAATTAGAGCCCGGAATTATATTCTTTTGCATATCTTTTTTGAGTCTATACAGTCAGACGGGGGTTCGAAATCTTTACGAATCATGAAACAGGTGTAATAATGGCAAAAGCTTTTTTTTGCATATTTGAGAATATTTCGTATAATAAAGAATATTAGAGAATATATCGATTAATTTGTATAAATGTTCGATATTTTTGGTCGCAGTGACGTAAATAATATAAATTATATTATGTCCGATAATAGTGATCATGATATATCCTACGTAATAATGTGCTGCAATCCAATGTAGGTAGTATATAATAATATGATAACTGATTTGCTATATGCTACTGTGACTTCAGTTGACGTCGAACGTTCTTTTAGTATTTAGTACATTTAAAAACATTTTGACTGGCCGTCGCACAAGTATATGACACCAGAGCACATGGTACAAAATATAGTTATCAACTGTTTCCAAAAATTTTCTTAGTTAAAAATTTAAAATAATTAATTATTAAATATTATTATTAATAATTTAATCAAACTTTTCTTAACATGAAGTATTTTTTATTGTGTACCTATTTTTCTTTTTCTTTTTTATTCGTGGTAGGTACAGCTTCAACTGCTAAGGTTATTAGCTTGTAGCAAAATTAGTATTTAGTACATAGTAAAATATGGTTATACAATAGGTTCTTAAATTAGATTATACATATCATTATACATATTTGTTTTAAAAATGTAATTATTTTGTTGGTGTTGTCATAGGTAGGGCTGAGGGCTTCAAAGAGGTTGTCGGGCAGTGTACCTATTTTATATAGTATTTATTTCAGGTTTTTGTATTATTTAATTATTTTGCATATTATGTATCTGTGGCTACAACACGTTTAGGCATTTTATCCCAAATTGCGACACGTTTGGGCACAAAATCACAACACGTTTGGACACTATTTTATTCTAATATTACAACACGTTTGGGCACTATAGTTTTTAGGTATCTATTCTATGTATATAGTATATAGTAAGTATATATGTATTATGTATATAGATGTGTAAAATATAAATATATAGTGTATACTGTATATACCTTTAATCAAGCGCGACGGCCCGTTTCACATGGACGCGTATCGTACGCGACGTATCATCTAGCATTATACGCCTAGACTATAGGTCTAGCATTCTTACCACCTGAACAAGTTGATGATGGTTTTGCTGAGCTCATTTCTATAGCCCCTACAGATAGCCATACGTTTACTGATTATATTTTAGAAAATTATATTAATAAAGAGTCTCAATTTCCACCAAATATTTGGGCAAAAGCTCCCATAAATAATACTAGGACAACTAACGGGCCAGAAGCTTTCCATAAACATTTCAATGCACAATTTTACCATCCACATCCAAACATACACCATGTAGTAGACGTTCTAATTAACATTCAGGCAGAAACTGCATTAATAATAAATAGTATAACAAAAATTAATTCAATTACACTAGAAAAGAGGCTAAATTTAAAAGGAAATTTTTGATTGATAATTGGAATGCTTATGACAAAGAAGACATAACACTAATTGAATATTTAAAAATTTTGGGAATTCGTTATCAAGGAAATAAAATATAAATATTATAATTACATAATATATTACTTTTTTTTCTTTAAAAAATACTAAAACTTGATACCTTCATTATTTTTCATTATTTTTATTACTGTTTTTATTTAATACGAGTATAGATAACTTACGTATTTTATAACACTTTGTAGCTACATTATTATTTATTTTATTTGTACTTATTTTATTTTAATTATTTTACAAAATAAATAGTAACTAACACTTTATAAAACTTGTTACCTATAGGCTATAGGTATTATTTTGATATATATATATTATGCATGTATGTACATATTTTATATACTTCTTAAACAAAGGTATATACATTTTACATTTTAGTGTCCAAACGTGGTATCTTTTTTGGGATATAGAGTGCCCAAACGTTGTGTGGATTTTGAATACTAAACAGGTAAAAATGCCCAAACGTGCTGCAGCGGTATCTTGTATCTATTTATATTAGTTTTTTTATTATTTGCTTAATTTTGTTGCATATTGAGAATATATTAATAAAAAAAGCTTATTTTTGGCATATTTTATTATGATTTTTAAAGAATATTTTCAACTTTTTAAGAGAATATTAGCATCTTATTTTGGCTATTTTTAAAGAATATAATTCCGGGCTCTAATTATAATATATATTGTAGACATTGTAGGGATAGGGTATTAGAGTTTTTCTCGTTGTAACCGCTGTAGCTATTGTTATGGTAATCGGTCAAAAAGTCCAGTATAGAAAAAGTTGGACAAAAAATCCGAAAATACAAAATTGTCTTATTTGTCGTAATTATGTATGGAACATTTCTACCGAATACTAGAAACCAGATTATGATGAACCATATATGCATATCCATTAAAAATAAATTTTTTATTTTCTTTTATTTTAAAAACTTTTATTTCAACCTCCATCTCGACTAAATAACGTCTAGGGTTACACTAACTGACAAATTAAATTTATAATTCACGTCCTCTACGTCCCCATGAAATCGATTATATAATATATCGATGAGATAAAAGTAGGTAAATGATATAATAGGTACCTGTATAATATTATAATCGTGGTAATAATATTGATTAACGTTATTGAAGCATGTAGGTATAATAATATTATGGTAGATAAACTGTAGACGTACGGCTACGATGAACATTATAGATCCATGGTAGTCAGAAAAAAAAGCCACGGAAAAAAAAGTCAAATTACAATAATTAAATATACTTATTCGTGATAGAAAGCAAATATAGGGGCTTTTTAGTAAACTGTGTATGCTGATAACTGATAATAATCAATTTCACATTGCAATTATTGAATTATTAAATATTTACTGTTTTAAATTTGTAGAAATCACGTCAATTACAAACATTGTTTTTTCAAAATTAATTACATATACTTAAAACTATTCTGTTTTCTAATTGAAAATGAAACATTATTGCGTCCAAGTATACCAAAATACAAATTTTACCATTTTGTAGCCTAAAATTATATTTTGAAACGTCATTAGAAAAAAATGTATTATTATATATATGTCATAAACGCTTTACCTTTCTTTTGCAAATGACAACCTTTCTTCTAATTTTTTATATTTAGTTTTCATCTTTTGTGGCCGATTGTAGTTTTTTGTGCTATGAGGTCAAGCTCGAAGTTTATTTGTTGGTTTTTTAGCTCTTTGATTAAAATAAATATGTTTGGCTTTGGTCTACCAACAGCTTTGTTATGAGATGCATGCCATCCTTCAAGGTGGTTTATAGTCCTTGCTCCATCTGTATTAAAATGATTTCACATATTTCTATTAAATAAACAAATATCTGGATTCAAGTATGTTTCGGTAACATAATTTAATAATTTCAGCACACCTAAAATAATAATAGTAAAAAATTAGGTTTGGCTAATATAGTTCTAATAAATTACGTAAAAATTATATTTACTTTCTGACTGTGGTGCTTCACTATGAATTTCTGTCCAACAATTATCAATTTGTTCCATCGGAACTAAGGCTAATGAACAAAGACGATGTCGTATATACGAGGCGTGTCCCAAAAGTAAGGTCTCCATAATTATAATAATCGAAATAAGCTTTATTCAAAATATTTTTTACATGGTTATATATACAGTACTTATGAATTATTTTTCCACATAATCGCCATTTACTTGGATGCATTTTTCAAGGCGCTCTGGAAGTTTTTGTATGCCAGCCTCATAGAAACTCGCCGCCAGCTCCTTATTTAGGTATTGGGTGACTTCTGTCTTCACTTCTTCATCTGTCTCTAACCGTTTCCCTCCCAAATGTTTCTTTAAGTTCAAGAACAAATGGTAGTCGGACGGGGCAAGATCTGGACTATAAGGGGGATGGGAGATCACATCCCAACCAAACTTTTCCAAGAGTGCTTTTGTGTCACGGGCAACGTGGGGTCGGGCATTGTCATGCAATAGACAAACACCCTTCGTCAGCATGCCTCGTCTTCGATTTTGGATGGCTCTGCGAAGTTTTTTCAAAATCTCACAATACGAAGCTGCATTAATGGTTGTCCCAGTTGGCATAAACTCAATCAACAGAACTCCTTTCCTGTCCCAAAAAACAGTGGCCATGATTTTTCGAGCAGATTGCGTCACTTTAAACTTTCTTTTTTTCGGTGAGCGAGAATGTCTCCACTCCAGTGACTGTTGTTTGGACTCAGGAGTGAAATGGTAAACCCATGTCTCATCACCCGTTACTATGGAGTCTAAAAAATCCTCTCCTTGTTCGGCATAACGAGACAAAAATTCTCGAGAAGTCTCAATGCGTTGGCGCTTATGGTCCTCGGTCAACATTTTAGGCACCCACCGAGCACAACATTTGTGATAGCCCATATCATTAAAAAACCTTTGAATGGTGCTTTTTGACAACTCAAATCTTTGTTCGAGATCTCGAACCGTCACTCGTCGATCTTCACGAAGCTCTCTTTCAATTTGTTCTTTCAACTCGTCTGAAATCGAAGGCCTTCCACTTCTTTGTTCATCATGAACTTCCGTCCGACCTCCTGAAAATTCTCTACACCACTTTCTAACATTTTTTAAAGACATGCAACTCGTACCATATGTTTGACAAAGTTTTCGATGAATGGATATTGGTGTTTCACCCGTTGAATGCAAAAATCGAATAACGGCGCGAAGTTCGCATTGAGCATACACGGGAATAGAGGTGGCGGCGGCTGACATAGAAACGTCCATCTTAAACGCGTGTCAGACGCAAACTAAACATCGGATCATTCGGATCTAGTTGAGCCGCCTCTCGTTGGAAAGGGTACGACCGACCCTATACAACAGTGTTACCAAATTTTGAAAAATTTATTTATTTATGGCTCTAGGAGCATGGAGACCTTACTTTTGGGACACGCCTCGTATGCACCTTTCGATGATATACCTCTATCGACACTTGAGTTACCAAAAGACCATAAATTAACCGGTTACAATTTGGCTCTCGAGAAAGACGATATCGCTACCTTACTGTTTAGACTTTCAATCCTCAACGACCATAAATTAACCGGTTACAGATCAGATTTGAAAGAATACAATTAACGTAGGACTATACCTTCACCGTTTAAGCCTTAAATCGTCAACGACCATAAATTAACCGGTTACAGATCGGATTCAAGGAGTAAGGTAGAATTGTGTGACCTCTCAAACAAAACATAAAATCTTACAGGTCGGAACACTTTTATTAAAACAAAACAAACATAAAATAATAATAAAACACTGACAAGTCCAGATGGGTAGCCCGTACTATCGTTTCACATATAAACGTACGATCGTAGTACCAGCGTTCTCGCCTAAACACTCAGCGACCCCCGGACTCTCCTGTGCCTGCGCGTACGGCGGTGTTATATATAGAATATAATTGTCGCCTCAGCACATTTTGCTTCCTCGGCCCGACCTATGCTAGCAATTTATAATAAAAATATTCCCACTTATATTACATATGTATTAAATAATTTTATTCCGATGACTGTCTACAATATACGACAACGACGGACAACTATTTTAATACCATCTTCATGTGTATAATCATAAACTAATCCCAAACTTTGAACTTTACGCCAAATAGATTGCCCAAAGTGAAATAAACACCCTTTTACGGGTTTATCAGAACCAAATCACTGTCGAATAGAGACGATCATTCCAATTTCAAAATCTATTTGGAAACTCTAATTCATTTTTTAATGCCACTTCTTTTATTATTTCAAACATTCTTGAATAATTTGATGTACTTTTATTGGGCAATAATGCGTAAGCCTAAGAAGTATATTCTATTTTCAGATTTATTCGTTATTTTAAATAAAATTTTAAAATAAAATAATAATTACTAGAGGTATCATCAATCCTACAACAAAGCAGTGTAAGGTATAAATTTGTGTAGATAATTTCGGCGCTGATTTAAAGTGCCATCCATAAAAACTATATTACCAGAACAAAGACGACGTAAAAATCCTTCCGTACCAAATATAACGATTTTATTATCCATGCCATCACATCCTGTGATAATATTATTATGTATTAGTAATAGTATATAAATAAATAATTTAGTATAAATACCTAAACGAAAATCTTTTCCGTCATTCGTTGATCATCAGTCACCTTCAATATTTAATTCAGACAGCTTTTTGGGTAACGTTGGCATTAATTTCATACGTTTTCTGTATGCCGAACTTTTTACACTAGTATAAATTGGTATAGCGTCATTTACTTCGGCTTCCGTAGAACCTTCTGTCCTGAAGCCATAATTAATCTTCGGATTTCATTAAATTTCTGTGTTATAGTTTTTGTGGGATTTATTACCACTTCGTCCTATATTGTTAAGTTATAACACGTTAAAACTCAAACTTTAAATGGTTATAAAAAAATGTGACTATAATATGTATTTTTAATATTAATTTTCAACTGTGTATAATAATTCGTGAAAAAAATTTTATAAATTAAAACAAACTCAGTTTAAACTTATTCCGAAAACCGCGTTCAGCCAATTGGATGTCGGCGAATCGGACCTGAATCATCACTACGCCGATGTATTAAATGTTAATAACACAATATCACATTATTCTCAAGCTGCCTTGAAGATGCCAACATAGGGTTGTCGATAAGAATTCGTTTGTAAAACGGAACAATCAATTTTGAATACTTCCGGGAAAATATGTTTGGGAGTGTTTATAAAATAAAATATCGCGTCAGCTGCTATATGATACCTACTAGTTAAGATTTAACTAAATTTATTGAAATCATAAAAATAGATTTCACTTTTAAATATAACGGAAAAACTACTGGCCACTGCTCTCCCTCACCTATCTTCTGTCATAACACATAAGTAACAAGTACCTAAATAAAATAAAATACTAATACCTAAAACTCGATGAATAGTTTAATTCCTTATTATTTATTTATACAAATCAGAATAAAATTCAAAGTGAAAACAAAATCCAAATTGAAAAATATTTTTTATTGATTTTATGTTCCAACTGATTAGGTAAAGGTAGTGTTCAGTTTTGAAGAGAAAAAAAATAAGATTAATATCAACATTTTTATTTAGCTTTTTATGATTCGCTTTTATACCTACTGAGTGAAAAATTATTTATCCAGAATAACTTAATTTTTTTTACAAACTTCAAATAATTTAACAAGGCCTTAAATAGCTCAAAAATAGTCAAAATATTTTGAAAATATCATCGTACGTCATGAGACTTAATAAAATAAATATTTGGTGAAAATATCAAGTGTCTTCGGTCGTTTGGTTTTTAGTTGCAGATTACATAAAAAAAAAATCGATTCTTTTAAAAATCGTATATGCGTAAAAATTACCATTTTTTTCACTTTTTTTATTATTCAAGATGCTTTCAAAATTTAATTTATACTTTATAATTTAATTTATTTTAATTTATTATGTCATAATGGGAAATTTTTTGCCGGAACCTTTTTTTAAGTATGAGTATGTAACTAATTTCGGACTAATTTCTAATTGTACAAAAATTTGGTCGTCTGTTTCTAAAATTTTTACCCCCTCACTGATCTTAAAAAACAAAATCCATTCCCTAGTTTCTCATAAATCTGGTTGCTAAAGTAAAATCTAGTGAAAATCAATTATTGCAGTTTCAAGTGTTTCAACTGTTAAAAAGTTATTTAATTTTTAAATTTCTCATTTTGTATTTAATTTGAATTACATTTCCAAAAGGAAAATTATGAACGTCAAAATATTATGTGAACTTTTCGTATATAAATATATATATATATATATACACGACACATAGCCATATTATCAAGACCAAATACAGGCAAAGATCGTTCAGTTTCGTGGAGACGGCCAATATGACAGCATTGACAGCGGGTGGCCATATATTGTTGTGAAATGTATAGGCATGCATTGCTGTAAAACTTAGTTTTGGGTGGTCTCCGGTTCTTGGAAACAACAATCATTTGAAATACACAATTGAGCTCACAGGGCACAAAATTATACAATGAATGTATTGTCTGTTGAACGGAGACTTACTGGTCGACCAGCTGTCATTCCAGGAGGTTATTTTTAAGAGCCTCAATCAATATTTAATACTGTTTACAATAAAAATAAAAATGATATATAGTATACAAATTTGGCACAGGTTTTTATTTTGCACCTTCGTTGAAATGCGTTTTATTTTTGATACTAGCTGCCATCGGAAACTCGCTGTCCTGAAACTCGGGGTTCCGTGAGACTCGCTGTGAGTGGTTGGTGTTGGCTGGAAACGATAATGACGTAGTTTATTTTTTAACAAAAAAAATGAATTGTTGGTTGAAAAACAAAAATTGTCTATGTGATAAGGAGTTTTGATAAGACTCGGTGTTGGTGATCACGTTCCGAGGGCGGGAAGTTTGAATTTCGAGTTTGAGTGTCTAGATTTCTCACATTGCCCACGGAAGTCGGCAATTGAATAATACGGCCTCACGTCACATGTCTGGTGCTTTTTCGTATGTTAAAAAAAAAGTAATTTTGAAGTGTCTAGCAAGTCAGTCAACACAGATGAACATCGATTAATTTTCAAGTAAGCCACTCAAGTTGGACAATGTGCTACATCAATTCAAGTATGGTATGGCTAAGTGTTGGTGATCGCGTTTCGAAGGCGGGAAGTTTGAATTTCGAGTTTGAGTGTCTAGATATGTCACATTGCCCACGGAAGTCGGCAATTGAATAATACGGTTCCACGTCTCATGTCCGGTGCTTTTTCGTATGTTAAAAATAAAGTAATATTTTGAAATTCATTTTGAAGTGTCTAGCAAGTCAGTCAACACAGATGAACATCGATTAATTTTTAAGTAAGCTACTCAAGTTGGACAATGTGCTACATCAATTCAAGTATACAGACACGACGATAAGTGGAATTAATATTTAGGGAATACTGAATAGGTATTTTAGTATAAGGCGGATTTCATAGACATTCAAAAATCATGTTATGCGTGTAGTCGTGTAGATAGTAAAGTTTTATGGTATAATGTTAAGTTATATAAAGAATGATATTTGATCGAACGGTGTTTAATGTTTTTCTATACATAAATATATTGTTATCCAAGGCGTGTTTTACGACACGGTCTTTGTCTATCTCCCGTATCGGCCATATCCACTATTGATCTCTGTCATACGCACCTTTCGTTTAATCGCGCAGTTATTGTATGTAACCAATTTAGAAGAGTGATGGAAAATACTTTTTTGGCAACAGGCTATGTGATCGGGAGACGTAAGACTAATTTCATTTAACAATCTAGCGGTAATCGAGTAAGTAGACCTTTGTTGATATTAAATATTTGTTTAAGGTACTTTTATATATATATTAGATTTGTCTCACGTTTTTTTTTATTTATTTTCTTTTTTAAATACTTTAAAATAATTTTAATATTTAATATGATATTCTATCCCAGAAAATATTCGATAACCATTTAGTAGAATATCGTAAAGTTGAAAGGCCTTTTTCGGCACATGTGCGTTTGAATCAATGTGAATTTTTGTAGGTATTCCTTTAAGTTAACTCAAACACGTAACACTGCTGTAAAGTAATGTATGAGAAAATCTTTTTATTTTTTTTTTTAGTTATTGCACTATGCACTGTGCAGTGGTCATTGCAGGCCACGTGTTCAGTTTTTTGTTTTTTATTTATAATAATTTATAGTGATTTATAATTTCATAAAATTTGGAAAAGTTAAAATATTCGTGCGATATTCAAAATCAAAATTTTAAATCTTCTTCGTAAATTATCGTAAAGCAGAAATCCTTTTCCTACGTGTAGAACGGTATCCCTTTACGTAACATGCACTGGTATGTATAATTATTTCTGCAGAAATGTAAATTGTTATTGAAATCGCTAATACTCTATATATGTGGTTACAATCACAAAAAAACACGTGTTCCAGGTTGTTTTGTTTTTGTAAATTCTTAATGAATCGTGTTTTTTAAATGATTGTAGGTATCACAGTCTCTAAAATTGTGTGTAGTACGAAAAATTCAGCGTGCAGTACGAAATTTAAAAGTGTGTTATTCACATTAAACCTTTATATAATAATATATTCTATACAATTTTAAAATAATAATATTAATACAGGATATCAGAAGGTTCTTCGACCACAAAGAATAAAAAAAAACTATAATTCACATACCCCATAATCCAATAATCCATATACCTAGGTAATTTAAATTTATTTTTATTCATTTCTGATATTATGTATTATTATTTTCATGCATTTTGTACACTTAAAATGATGAGTTTTATGTAAAAAAAAATTTTTCAACAAAAATTCTATTTCACAAATTTGTTTAAAGAACCTTTAAATTTGTTAAATAGAAATTCTACTTTATTTAAATAAAATTATTTATTGTAAATACGTATTAATATTAATTGATAGGTTGATAGGTACTATGTATAATTTAAATTTGACTGATTTGGGACTATGTGTGTATTGTGTAGTACGAAAATTTGGATATTTTAGGGACTGGAAGGTAACCAAAATCAATAATTAAAACCACTCTGTATAGTCAAAAGGTTAGGTTTATACCGTTAAAACTATTGGTCACTATAATTTTACTTAAATTTAATAAAAAAAAAAAAAAAAAAAAAAAAAACGAATCTTAGGGGCCATAAAATTGTGGCTCTTGGGTTAGAATTTTATAGTAACATCGCTGCGCTGACAGCCTCTTAACTCGAAACACGTAACGTACTAACGTGTACTTATACGCAGAATAGTTTCTATGGAAAAATAATTTTTTGTGGAAGTCACTGCATATGTAATGTGTGTAGTTTGTCGTTGTAACAGGCCACGTGTTCAGTTTATTTCTCGTTAATTCATAATAATGTGTAATTTTATAAAAATTTTGTAGATCTGTAGATGAAAACATTTCTGTAATAACCAGAGTCAGTGTGTAGTAAGCGATTTGTTGAAATGCTGTATAGGTTCTTAAATGTTGTAATGCAATCCTACACGTCACAGAAGTAGAATAATTAACTGCGAAAATTATTCATTAAAATTTTTTTTTCTGTTTTAGAATGAAAGTCGTTCAAAACTTTAAATTTTTTGGGAAGGGTGTACAGGTGTACAATGCACCTATATACTCTTCCAACCCTGGCCGCCGCCTGCAAGGAGGAAAAAAAAACCTCAGTGAGTAGACTCGTACCAAATACAAATTTCGATCTAAACATTGTTTATTTGTGTTTCAGGATGTTTTAGGTGTAAGAGGAGGGGGCACATAGTGCGGAATTGTTTTGGTGAGTATGTGTGATATTCTACCACGACCTGCAGTTGTATTTAATATTAATCATTTTTACAGCACCACCGACTCCTGGACGGCAATCTGTGCCGCCCCCTCCCGCACCCCCATCAACACCACCACCAAAGCCACCACAGCCACCAATTGTCACTGAAGACCCCGCCGTGTCTTCAGTGACAGATGGAATAGCGGCGGTGGAGGTGAAGGGTGATGTAAGTATCTAATACTAATTTTAAATAGTTGCTGACGAAAATGCTAATTCAATACATTTTATAAATTTCAGAGCATGGAAACATCCAGTAAGTTTTCAGTTGAACAATATTAGTTAAATACAATGTTTTGTAATATTAAATTAAGAGGACGTTTCACCCGCATGTGTTGTCTCCGTCTTACAAGTGCGTAACATTGCAAAAACTGTTTTGCGCGGGAAAGAACAGAGAAAGATACAGTTATAACTAAGAAACGAAATTTTCACCACATAAAAAGGTGAATTTTGTCTGTGCAATATCGTTTTTATTTTTTCGATATCACTTATACAACAAAAATTCTTATTGTTTTATAATACATTAATTTTGCGTTTTTTAAGCATGAATAACTTTTTTTGTAGTTCTGATATCGAAAAAATAAAAACGATATTGCACAGACAAAATTCTCCTTTTTATGTGATGAAAATTTCGTTTCTTAGTTATAACTGTATCTTTCTCGGTTCTTTCCCGCGCGTAAAAGTTTTTGTAATGTTACGCACTTGTAAGACGGAGACAACACATGCGGGTGAAACGTCCTCTTAATTTTATTTGTTTTCAGCTCAACAATAAATTTTTTTTTCAAATTATTTGGTTTTTTGTTGTTGTTTTTGTTAGTTTTTACTCTTTGTGAACAGATATATATCCATAAGATAATATCTATAATGCAGTGGCGGCTCGTGGGTGCTGGTGATGGGGGTGCGACTTTAAATATAATACATTAATGCCCTGCCCTCTAGTCATAGATATAACAAATTGTCAAATTAAGTATAATGAAAATAATAAAATGAAACATTTATTATAACATTATTTGACATGTTGAAATAGGTAATTAAAATAAAAAAATAATAAATTGTTCACTTACAAGTTATAAGATGTATGCAATGACGACAATCTTAGCCGTTTCCTACTAGTCGCAGCCTCGCAGGCCGCAGAAGAAAATAGAAATGAAAATAATATTATAATTATATCATGGACGACGCTACCAGTCGTCAAAAACGCGTATATAAGACCGCAGTTCAAATGTACACGCATGTATACATGTATATATTATTTTATTATTAAAGTGTCATAAATAATAAAAATGTTTCAAGATAATAATCGACAATAACAATAGCGATTAGCAACCGATAACAACGAGCGTATACGGTTAATTTTAAAAATAAACACTAATATTTTTCTTTATGGACGACGCTGCCGATCGTCCAGACCCCGCAATAAGTTCGCAGCTAAAACGTACCCGCACGCACACGACTGCGGTGCCATCGGTTATAATGTACGTATTCAGAATTACGTCTGGACGACGCTGCCGGTCGTCCAAATCCCGCAATAAGATCGCAGCTTAAACGTACCCGCACGCACACGATTGCATTGCTATCAGTTAAAATGTACGTATTCAGAATATTACGTCTGGACGACGCTGCCGGTCGTCCAGACACTGCTCGTGTGTGCATGCGTACCAGCGTACCCATATGCTCCTGGTATCTAAGGGAAACAAATTTAATGTTCGTATACGACAAAATATACTAGAAATTTAAGTTAGGTCTTAATAAAAATTATTTTTTTTAAATTATAGAATTAAAAAAAAAAATAAATTTTCTTCTTTTAATTAATTTTAGTAGGGGGTGCGATCGTCCCGTCGTCCAAGCCACGAGCCGCCACTGCTATAATGTGTGGTGTGTATTAAATCGAAAGGCAATGTAGGTACGCAAATGTATATCGGAGTTTTGATCTTTGTGATCAAGCGTTTGTTCTTAAAAAGTTATGAAGTCACTCAACAGTTGAAAAATGAAGGGTAGAAAACTGTATGTTTACTCTCTTTTTCATTCGGAAAAAAGGTTGTGTACACAGTTGGAAACTTAAAACTATTATAATTAAAGGTTACAAATCATGGCATAGGGTATCATCATTGCATTAAAACAAATATAATCCGATTAATATAATTATTACGTATCTTAGTGTCTTAGTGATCTAATGTAAATAAAGCAACAGGTAATTAGTTTGTACTGGCGGTAGTAGGTAATTCATGAAATTTTTTCATATTAAATTGTATTATAAAGTTATTCATTAAAAAATAATGTCGAGTTTATGTTATATGCATGTAACAATAACACAAACAACATATTAAGTTTGTGGTATATTATATATGTAGAAAGTTATGAATACAGTTTAAGTCAAATAATATGTTAAATATTAAATAGTGAGTTATTCATACTACATTTTAATGTTTAATCAAACATTATGTGTAGTAATCAAATTAATGAATCAACATAAATTCTTTTAATTAAACTATTACATTGAAATGGTAATTTTTCTGTTTTTTTTTAACAAACATAAAATATGAATTAATAAAGTAACAGTAATTCACTGTGAGTGTATAATACAAATTGGATTTCAAACATCATAGCATAAGATTACAACGTTATCAATTTATTAAAACTTACAAATCTTCTTAATAAATACAATGTTACATGTTCAGTTGTCTTCAAAATGTATCATACAGATAGACATAGACAATATGGCTTGACGTTGCACACGACGGCGTCGTTCCGCAAACCTAAAGTCGCCCTCTCCACCACAACACCATACGATAAATTTATGATAGCGGATAATATATTAGGAGTATACCTATTATCTTCACTATACACAGGATAGTATTATAAGTATGAATAGTATGATAACAATCGTAAGTAATGGACCGATATTATATAATGTACATACTATACAGTATCGGGAGAGTTAAATAACACTAGGTGCGCTGTTATCGCTTTGAAGATGGCCACGAAAGCAGGATAAAATTATTATCAACACCGCACGTACATACTGAATAATATAATGTTTATAATTTATAAAGCACTATTTTCAAAACGAATGTGAATGTGTGAATTTTACAAAATGCGAATCAGTTTAAACGATATTTTTATGTACGCCAAGTGTACTAGCAGTTCAAGAAATTTGATAGAAGGCGAACAAGTCATCAATTCCAACCATATTGTGTGTGTGGTAAAATTCAAATTGAAAATGTAAATTCCAAATACTTTTAATTTAATGTGAACAGGGTGATATCTTGTTTTGTTAAAATAAAATATTTTCTCTTTTGTTTAGAACGCTAATACTACAACTATAAAAAGTTTAGTTATTCAATCTTCTAATTTATCTGAAAAGCCTCATGAGATAACTGGTCAACTGTTAATGAAAGGGAATTTTATTGCAATTATTGATTTTGTATGTACATGTAAGGCTGGTGCTTCTGAATGCTGCAAACATGTAGTTGCAGTACTTTTACATCTTAACAGGTAAATTAAACATGGTGAATTATTAGTTTTAAACACCACTTATTGCCTATTAAATAATGTTAATTGATCATAATAAGTAATTATAAAAAACCAAATTATTTATTATTATTAATTAATTTATATTATTTTTTTTTATGTTTGTTTTAGAAACCATAGAGATATTGAAGATATTCAAACTTTATCTTTGACAGATGTTAAATGTCAATGGTCAACGCTGAAACACCGTTCTTTGGAGCAATAGAAACCAGTTCCAATTAGTATTTATATATTTTTTACTTTATTTATTTACTAAATATGTTCCTGCATGACTAGCTTAGGTTTTATCACCATTTCTTCATTAACAGGCGAATATTGTTGTGTAAAAAATGCTTGCCGCATAGCTTGTAATGTTTCTTCTACATCAAACTTTGGCAATCTAATAAGGTATAACTTGTGTGATTGTGAATTTAATTGATGATTAATAAAAATTGCCTGCAACTATTATTAAGTATCAATTCAAGGTGCTCTTTTCATCTTATAATGAGCTTTTACACTTTCAATTTATAAATTAGATTTATACTTATGAGTGGCATGCTATGCTCAGCTTTTTCAAATTGTGTTGAAGGACTGTATTTTGTTTTGTTGAAACAATAGTCATAGACACAAATTCACATAACATAATATTGTATGTACATGCAAAAGGTCATGGTGTGGGGGATATGTCATCCCCCCTTGTGAACACTCTCTGGTACTTAGGTATTTTATATTTATGTTAAAATAGTTATTTTGATATTGTTGTTTTAGAAGTGAATTTATATCTGTTAGTGCGAATTCTGCAATAGCCACTCATAATTAAGGACGCGGATGTTATAAATCTAAAGAGCAAACTACTGAACTTATTCTTAAGAGTTCTAATTTATTTCCTATAACTGAACATAAATTATTAACTCAAGTTCAAGAATATCCAGTATTAAACTTGGGAAGTTGCTGTGAAAAAACTTGGTCTGCCTTAGAAGAATACAATTTGGACTACATACGTATTACATCCGAAACAGACAAATCACTTTGGCATAAAGTTCACCAGTTTAGAATTACAGGTAGTAGATGCTATAAATTATATACATTCAATCAGCGACCTAAAAGTGATGAAGAATGGTCTCAACAAGCTATTAAATATTTTTGGCCAACAATTTTCAGCAACAAATATGTAAGACATGGGATTCAGTATGAAGCAGTTGCAAGGGAGTTATATGAAAAAAAAACTGGTAAATTAGTAATGCAGTGTGGCTTTATAACTTCTAATAAAGCAAGATGGTTAGGTTATTCACCTGATGGAGTTGTTTTAGATAACTTAACAAATACTCCTATTAAATTGCTAGAAATTAAATGCCCTTTTATACTAAAACATTAGGATCTTTAGATTTATTAAATTCTATAAAGTTCATTGTTAAAGATACAAAAGACAATTGGGTTATTAAAAAAAAAAACATGCTTACTATGCACAGGTACAGTTGGGTATGGTAATGTTAAATGTTACTAGTTGTGACTTTTTAATTTACAGTAGTTTTGATGATGATTATCATGTTATACCAGTCGATAAGTGCGAAAACTTAAGTGTGAATTGTGACTTATAATAACTATATAGTTTTATTTTACAAGACAAGCATTTTGGCTTTTGAGCTGGTATTTCAGTGCAATCTAAGACCACCCTTACATTAGAAAAGTTTTTGAAACAAAATGGAATATTGGACATTATTTCATCTTTTGAGGGCCAGTAAATCAAATGTTCAAATATTGTACCAAGTAGCGGTAAAATAGTTAAATAAATTTGTCTACAAGTTGATACACTAATATTTTGAAAAAAAAACCGATAAAACAGAAAAAGAAAGATCTTGTTTTAGTTTCATAAATACAAGAACAATTCTTTCTTTAATACTTAATTGGTGAGCTCTGACATCTGGGTATTGCAAAGAAAACAACTCCACTATTTTATTGAGTATTTGTTGAGAAGGGATTCCTGTCATTGTATTCAGCTTTTGATTTGAATCTAAAAGTAAAATAAAATGAGATGATAGATCACCACTACACACTTGGGCACTGAAGTCTCTTGTATGAGTGAAATTAAATTCTTGAACTTCATTAGTTAGGTTTTCTGGAGCACTGTTTAATTTGTCTTGAGTATCATTTTCTTCAATACATTCAGCAACAGGGTCTTCTGAACTTACAAAATCCAAACTTTTGATTTGCTACATTAAATATATTATGAAGAAAAGAAAATTAACAAAAACAATTCAAGTATTTTGATAACTTAAAAATTTAGTTATAACTTATAATATATTATAGTTTAATTAAATTCAATGTTGTTTACCTCAATTATAGTGACTGATTTTTTTAAAGTAAGTCTTTTTTTTAGGAGAGGATCGTTTCATAGACGAACATAATATATTTACAGCTGATTTAGGAAGATTTTGAGTTGGTACTGAAGTTTTTAATAAGCGTCTTGATACCTTTGTAACACCTAGAATATTATGTAATTTAAAATTTATTTGATCCTACAAAAACTATATCACACAAATCTTAGATTTTTAAGATATTTTGGTATTTGGTGAAAATAGACAAACCTGGAGTTGATTTATAAAAATCTTCAATGGTAAAATGTTTAGAACACACTTTTAATTTTTTTTTCAATGTTTTTTTTATCCATTCGCAAATTAATGGCCCAGGCTCTTCGTCGATCAATGTATTCAATTATTCCATTTTTATTCGTCCAAGGTACATTACATTGTTTTTCCTTAGGGAACCAATGAAAACTTACTGATTTGTCTTCGCAATAATAAGTATTACTGTTGCCGCCATAAATTAATATAATATAATATATTAAAATACTATCGGTTACGGAGGAACAGCCGATCGACACAATCACACACATACACAAACACTCGCGAGCACCAGCCGTTATTTTTATATTTATTTTGTTTTAATTATATTTTGTGTCTTGTGAATTATATAATATTATGCGAATCTAGTATCGGCGCGTTATCTACTGCCGCCGGCTCACCGGTGCGCGCAGCTTAACACGGCCGCCGCAATTTTGTTCTCCTCCGTCCGTCGTCGTGATGCTAGGCCGTTGCGAATAATATATTCTTTTTTTATGCACGAATTGCTATTTCTTGTTATTAACTTATAATTATTTTTTGTCATATTATTATGCCTTTTATATTTGTTGCGTGAATTTATATACGCGTAATCGCCATATCTTTTACTTTATATTATATACGTGTGCGACATTACTAGTCATTAATTTCATTGTAATTATATTATATTTATTGGGTGTGAATTTTATTTAGTGTATATAGGCTTAGGTAGCAGCTGGCCAGCAGTGCACCGACAAGCCGTGAGTTATTGTTTATTGTTATTTATTTATTATTATTATATTATTAAGTATTGTAACATCTATTCTGTTGAGCCAAAAGGGCTATGTATTTTTTATATCAATTACCCGAGCTTTCAGCTCTAACAGCTGTTTTTATATATTATAATTGTGTTATTGAGCCAGAAGGGCCTTAACTACTTTTTATTATTTATCATATACCTGTATACTAATATTTTATTCTATTCGGTCATAAGGACCATATAGTTATCACGTTTGTTTTTTTATACCTTTTAGTGTGATTTTTTATATAATTGCACTTTTTTCATATCTATATACACCTTTTATACCTGGTTTTGCCGAACCGGCATTTTGGTTTATTATATACATTTTTTACTTGTTGGGCCAAAAGGGCCGTAATTTGCTTATTTTATTATTATATCATATTTTATACCATATTTGCATTTGAGTTACCATTATTTATTATAGAGTTACCTATTCGTCTTAGATTTAAGTATACACACAAACATATATACACACTTACACACCACCACATTACATAGCTCACTAGTATTTGCGCGGCGAACCCAACCAATTCTAGTTGAGCTATATACAACTAACACAAATTTACAAAGGTCGGTCGGTGTGTTAGTATAATACTTATTAAGCGCGAAGTATTTTGGTAACCGGGCGCACGGCCTATTATTGTCCGTTCCCGGCCCATACAATTACAGTTGTAGACAGAGCAGTAAACATTACTTTTAACCACCTTTGCACCACTCATTATAATAGGTATAATATAATAAATATTATTTGAATAAAAAATAAACATGAACAGTTAAATAATTTTCAGTACTTTACCAATGAGTTCGAGTTGCTCAGTAGTCAGTTGCCTATTAGTCCTATTACCTATCACGATAATAATTACATTTTATCCTGTCTTCAACAGTAGTAAGTTACAGCACCAGGCAGCGTTTTCTTATCTACATCTCCCAATACACACACATAGCTTAATTAAATGGGTTTTTTCCTAGAAAATGGTTTATTATGGAAGACGGATCGTAAATGGTTAGGTACCCATCAATTATCATTTATCGTCGTTGTGGGATATCCAACTACATTTAGGCATATAGCTTGTAACGTCACAGAATTTCAGGCCTTATTATTATTATTAAACCACTGGGTATACCCAATACCTAGGATATCAGCATACCTGTCGGCCAGTGACAGTCCCATTAATATAATAGCGCGCCCGCGATTACCACTATGTTATGCAATAACTGATCCCCGACCTCCCCGCCTGCAAAAGTGTTCACCGTCGTCACCGTAACATGTCGTCATCGGCTGCCGTCGGCGCCTCTGTCGCGTCCGTCGGTGCGATCGCCGCAGTGCAATTATTTTAATTACCCATATTATTGTAAAATCCCGCAATACGCCTACCCTGACCTTCCCTACTACGACATCAATTGCGACAACAACGGCCAGCGACCGGACACCGTTCGCCAGCCATCTTCACTTTTTAAACCAACGTATTCCCGTCAAGACGTAACGAACACCACCGGCCCACTCATTCTGCGGTCCGATCAACCTCGTGGTCAATAGTCAACTTATAGTTTTTTTTGTATTGTCATCCATACTCGTAATGTACGAAATGATGGGCTAAGCGACGACGTCGGGCCCGATGTCGGGCGAAGCCTCCGTTTTCCCAATGACCGACGCCGATGGGCCATGTCGACCACGTGTCTTGGGGGTCGACGGCCGACTGGCCAGCCTATCCCAGCCGTCGGTCATCCACACTTTCGTCATCCAGCCACAACTCAAGTCATCATCATTTGTGTAATGTACAAAACTATTTCCCCCTTTTCATTTTGATTATGTATCACAACTTTTTCTTTTCTTTTTTCATTTTGATTATGTATCACTACAACGTATTTCTATTTATGCTCCATTTTTTCTCATAGGTGCCCCGGTAACCGTCATGCGGAGCCGTGGGTATTTTCCTTTAACACATGTAATAGTATAATGTGTCATACCGACGTATGATGATTATTCCGTGCCGGTAACCGCTTGTCGGTGCCGTAGCATTATATTATATACTTTTCCCTGTATTTTGTGCATTTTGCCATGTGCATTATATTATATACTAGCTGAACCCGTGCACTTCGTAGCCCGTTAAAAATCCTACCTCTTGAATGTCTCAAACTGTTAATTAAATTCGTTGCTTGTGATCATGCTAGCAGTATTTATAGCAAACATATCGAACATAGCGAATTGACTGGATAATGTTTTGTAATAATGTTCGAATAGATATTTGATCCGACTCTAACATATAATATATTTGTTAAAATTTAGCATTATTTCCAATCTCGGGTAATAAACTACCTATTAAATGATGCACTTGACCCTGAATTTTAAAATTGGGCATGAAGTTCTCTTCAGCTATTTCGTTTGCTCCAAATGATGTAATTTGAACAGAGTATTATACCATCTAAAATTATCAAGGAAATGTTTTGATAGAGGGTGAGAATTATCAATTATACTTTTAATTAAGTCTGGAAGATCCTCAAATTGGTGTAAAACAACTTTATAGGTTTCTTCTTTCCATTTTTTTGCATGGCACTTAGGACATAATATAATCATTGGTCCTATTTGAAGCGCTTTAATATTTAAATAATCAATCTCGGATTGATAATTAAACGCTGATTTCATACTCAAAGCGTTACGTTGCTCCTGTGCAAGTGTTTGAGAATGTACTGTTGTGATATCTTGTTGAATTCTGTTATACATTCGAGTTGCATAGGCAGTTCTTCTTCCAATGCGTGTTCTTGACGCTCTCGCCATGATAAGTAAAAATAAGTATATTTTATCAAACAAAGCACAAACTATTTAACAAAAAGATTTATGACACATTTATAATAATAATAATATAAAAAAAAACAAACATAGTATTAGGTTTCTATGAATCAGTAACCAATAGTAACTACATGTCATACAATAAGTTTACCATATGTTTCCATTTTATATAAGAACAACTCATCCTCTTTGGATAACAACTAAAAATATTTACTATATTTTTTGGCCGAAAGAGGGCGTCACTACTTTGATTCTGTTTTTGATTTTGTATGAACTTTATACTTTTTTTTTATTGACAAAAGTGTTACTATAACCTTCAACGGAGTGTCGGGTTTCAGCCAAAAAAAATTTCAACCAAATCGGTTCAGTAGTTTTCTCGGTTAGCGCGGTCTAAGAAAAACCCTTACAATTTTATATAATAGTATAGATAGATTATTTATTACAACCATGTAAAATATATCCCCATAGTTATCCTAAGACTTTACGCTTATTATTTTATTAATATAAATTTTTTTTGTTTGTTTTCCCCCTTCTAAATAAATCTTTGGCGTTCATTCGCCACTGCGTGTATCAAAGCCTGTGAGTTCCACCGACTTGACCCTCGGGTCTCACGCGGTGCGGCTCACAGGTCACGAGGAAAGTGTTCCCCTTTGCTCGTGGGTGGTTTTTGTGACTTAAAAAATCATGAAATCTCACAAGCTCTAATTGGTTTTCAGTGATGGTGGAGCAATCTTCCTTCTAAAAAAAGAACTAAGTAATAATATAACAAAAAATAATTAAATAAAATTCGAAAAAAATGCAAAAGATCTCAGGTGGCTATGTTATTTAAATGAGCCACCGCAATAACTTAGCTAGTCCTACAACTAACAATTTTATTATTATTAATTCACTAAAAAAAAGAACTAAGTAATAATATAACAAAAAATAATTAAATAAAATTCGAAAAAAATGCAAAAGATCTCAGGGTGCTATGTTATTTAAATGAGCCACCGCAATAACTTAGCTAGTCCTACAACTAACAATTTTATTATTATTAATTAATTAATAAATAATACGATGTACGCGTAGATATAAGATGCGAAGTGATTAACGGTACTAAGCGATATCCAGAGACCACAGTATTTTCAAAAACACTTTTATCGATATCAATAAATAGATCACGCGTAGTTATTATTTGTAATAATGAAATATAACAGACTAAAAACACGGACTACCTAGTATTTAAGTATTTATTGTATGTATAATATGCAACAGTAATTCGAGTGACAAATTATGATCATTATGCTATGGACTAGCGTCCCGCATTGTCTAGTTCACGGTCAACTAGGTACCAGCCGAACCAAGATAGGGTAGGGTGCGACCAACTTTGTAATTGTAAGAACGAAAGCATTGTCTGGAAATCATTAACAATAGGGTAACATATGGGGTTATGCATCAATACAAAAGTTCCAAGAACCAATGTTATAATGTAATATTATAATGTATATTTTTACATAATAATAATATAAATTATCGAGGTCTGTAGCTGCATGGGATACGCATTTAGCTCTGTAGTAAACCGACGGAGTCGCTCTACTATTTTTTTTAATTACATTAACATATTATAATTACAATTCACACTACTATTATACTACTATCTTCCTGGACCTCGAGAATGACAGTTTTATCGATACCAGATTCAACCGCGTATCGATTACAAATAAGTACGAAAACAGAGCAATAAATTAGATTAGAATATTGCCGAATGTATGGGCGTTGGCTCGCCGAATTACTGGGAATCCAAACACTCGCAATAACAACCACCTTGCGGTTCCTTTGATCCACTCCCTACAATCTCTACCGTGTAAAAATTCTGCATAAATACAGGATTAGGTCCATTGCAGAATTAGAATTAGTTTGTGTCTCACTCAATGTAGAACTTAGTATAGTCGTTGGGCTTGTCCTCAACATCGCCGCTATACATAAGTTCATTCCAATTTTTATTACTAATTTCTCGGGCAGATACTTTACGTTCTGTCCTCAAATTTATATAATTTTATATTTTACTTTAATAAAAATACTTAATATTTTCAACGTTGTGTAACTTGTAACTCTATCACCGTCTCCTTTGAAAAACCTGATTGTCAATCCAACGTCGCTGAACTCAAATAATAGGCGTTAGTGAGGGATCACTACACGTTTTTGGTGTCAGGTGTGGGGTCACCTGAAAGAAGTATTTTGGTATCCAACCCAGAATCAAGTACATCAGCGGACCTCGAGTTCAACCACGTCATCGATCCACACATCAGGAATAGGAACGGACAAAGCAAGTACATCAACGACTAGCCTAGCGGAGCATCAACGGCAAGCCAGCAGAGCAGTCATCAGCACGCAGGACAATTTTTAGGACCAGACAGCATCATGAGCATTTTGTAAGTTGTCAGTTAGAACAATTATTTAGTATATGTCTGAGAGTCCGAATAGGTGTTGGGAAATAACTAGATACAACCCACAAACGTTACGTACAACCATAATGAGTGTAAACATAGGACTTGAATCTGCTTTACGCATGGTTCCGACTTTTAACGGGGGTTCCGAAGCAGACTTATCTTCATATATAACAAAATGTAACTATATAATGAATAACGTTAGCGAAACCATTAGACCTATGATATTTGAAAACATATTAGCACAATTAGGAGGGGACGCATACCAAGCGGTACGCTATCGCGAGTTCACGGAATGGACAGCGCTTAAAAACCACCTCCGCACAGTATTTGGGGCAACACACTCAGTTAATTTTTTGCAATCACAATTAAGCAATATAAAACAACGTTTCGGTGAAGACGTCCGAACTTTTGCCGGACGCACGGAAAAATGTTACCACGAATTGGTAAGCGCGTTAACTATAGGACTAGATCATAACGCTGCAACGGCAGTGGCTAACTCGCATAAAACGGGGGCACTAGCTGCATTTATTAACGGGGCACAACCCGAAATTAGGGCACTACTACGAGCTCGAGATGTTAACACTCTTGAAAAAGCAATTACAATCGCTATCGAAGAGGAGCAGGATTTACAACAATTAAACCGAAGATTTAATAATAATAAAAATTACGGGAAAAATAACACGAATAAAAAAAATATTAAATGCAATAAATGTAATAAAATGGGACATTATGCAAACGAGTGCCGTAATAACGTAAGCACATCGGTCAGTTCAGGTTTTAGAAATCCCATAAATTATCGCGACGAAAAACCCGTTGTTATAAAGAAAGAATATCAAGGACAGGTTAGATTCTGCGCGTACTGTAAAAAGACTAACCACAATATTAAAGATTGTAGGAAACGTATGTACAACGAAAAAAATAAAACTAGTGGTCAGGGGAACGAAAGTGAAAGTCCCACTACCAGTTACTCAAACCGTACCGTTAACGAAATAAACCAAAACAACATTAGAATTGTCACTAACTTTGAGGAGGAGCACATAGTATGTAGCTCGCATAACTTTAATCCGCATAATATAAAATTACTAATCGACTCAGGCGCGGAAATGAACCTCATAAAAATCACAGCGTTAAACGGACAAGTTATTGTTAACGAGCAGGAAAAACGCACTATCAAAGGTATTAACGAGATACCTATATTTACGATAGGAACTATAGTTACTACTATGCAGATTAATGATGTAGACGTCCTTGTAAAATTCGACGTCGTATTCGGCGATTTTCCTATAACCGAATCCGGTATAATCGGGCGTAACTTCTTAAAACAAAATAAGGTCATTATGGATTACAGCCGGAATATTTTAACGATACCCGAACAAACCAGTCTTAAAGAAATTATAATACCGCCGCGTAGTAACTGTGTACTATTAATAAAAAACGATGATAAAATTAAACACGACGCGATAACTATAAAAAAACAAAACGTAAACGAAAACGTTATTATTGCTAATAGCATTAGCCCAGTAAATGATAATACTATAATAAGTAACATTATTAATATTTCTGAAGAACCTTTCGTTATCGACGCGCTAACCACACAACATATTGATTGGGAGCCATACCACGAGACAGTACTTAAAGCATCTTTCGTAGATGATAAACAAACTGATCGTATAACAAAATTAAAAAGTGAAATTAAAACGGACGATTTAAATAACGAGGAACGTGAAAATATTTTACAACTCTGTTGTGATTACGCGGATTTATTTTACTTACCGGGTGACTATTTAAGCGCTACCGATGTCGTAACGCATACGATAAACACGCCGCGATGCACAAAACCAATTAATATACGACCGTACCGTTTACCTTGGGCTTATCAGGAGGAAATCGAAAAACAAATTAAAGAAATGAAACATAACAATATAATACGCGATTCTAAATCACCTTTTAATTTTCCATTAGTAGTAGTAAAGAAGAAAAACTTAGACTCGACAGGGAAACCTAAATTACGGATTTGCGTAGACTTTCGAAAACTTAACGAAGTAACGGAAAACGAAGCATATGGTCTTCCTAACTTGCTCGAAATACTCGAATCGTTAGGAACATCTAAATATTTCAGCACTCTCGATCTAGCCTCGGGATACCACCAAATTAAAATAGATCCAGCCGACGTGCATAAAACGGCCTTCTCTACGAAATCAGGGCATTACGAATACTTGCGTATGCCATTTGGCCTAAGTTCAGCACCAGCTACATTTACACGCGCGATGAAATCTGTTCTCATGGGTCTCGAAGAAATGTGTACCGCCTATCTCGATGATATTGTAGTACACGGGTCTAGCTTAGTTGACCATCAGAAAAAACTCAAACACGTTTTTAATCGACTGCGTGTACATAAACTTAAGTTACAGCCTCAAAAGTGTTCTTTCTTACGAAAGGAAGTTATCTATTTGGGACACGTAATTAATGAAAACGGGGTATCACCAGATCCAAACAAACTTAAATGTATTCGAGATTATCCTAGACTTAAAAATGCTAAAGAAATTAAATCATTTTTAGGACTATTAAATTACTATAGACGTTTTGTCGATAACTTTGCAAAAATAGCAAAACCACTAACTCACTTACTTAAAAAAGACGTACCATTCGTATGGACTGATAATTGCGAACATAGTTTTATGGAACTAAAAAAAGCTTTAATGAGCCCACCACTACTAGTCTATCCAGATTGGGAAGCAGGGAAGTTCAATTTGTGCACCGACGCTTCGCAATATGCAATTGGGGCCGTATTATCTCAAGGGGATGTACCTAAGGACCAACCCATAGCATACGCGAGTAGGACACTTAATAAGGCAGAAACTAACTATAGTGTAGTTCAAAAAGAATTATTAGCCATCGTATGGGCCGTGAAATATTTCAGACCATATTTATATGGTCGACATTTTAATATAGTAACCGATCATCGACCGCTAACCTACTTGTTCGGTATTAAAGACGCGTCCTCGCAATTAATGCGTTGGCGTTTGCAACTAGCCGATTACGATTATACTATAACTTATAGAGCTGGTCCGGAACATTCGAATGCAGACTGTTTATCGCGCATACGAGTAGTACAGACCAGTTCAACAGAATCGAACACGGACTATAACGAGTTTCAAAACGCGGAAAATAAACCGATCTTTAATTCGAAAATTTTAGAAATCGAAGACGACCTCCACAAGGTCGTTAACCAAGAGAACATAGTTGTTACACTACCGCGAGATAAAGTAATAACACACCCGACCGTACGCGAAATTATTAAACACATAAACATTAATGAAATAGAGTTCACTAACGAGAACCGGTTTTATAAACACACAAACGGGTCACACTTCATAATTTTCTATAACATTACACCATACCATTCGGTACCACTTGTTGCCGAAGAGATCTACCAGGCAATTAAAAACATAAAAAATTATTGCCTTGATAATAAAATCGAATCCTTTTCTACACTAAAATTAGACGGAGCGACGTCATTAACCAGTTATTCTAGAATTCGAACGATGTTCCGATACATATTCAAATTCACAAACATCGTAGTTAAAATTTATACTGGGGGACAGCTTACTGAGGAGGAGAAACAACAAGTTATATACGAAAACCACAACTCACCGTTAGGTGGACATTCGGGTGTATCACGTACCATTAAACGACTCAAGGTTAACCACAATTGGCGTAATATGAAAAAAGACGTAAAATTGTACATTAAAAATTGCGAACTATGCCAAAAGAATAAATCGCATAAAAAGACAAAACAACCAATGCTAATAACCAGTACGGTCACTAAACCCTTCGAACGAATTTGCCTTGACATTGTAGGGCCACTACCACAAACATTAATGGGAAATTCTTACATTTTAACATTGCAAGACGAGCTATCTCGTTACGCCATGGCCATTGCTTTATCATCCACTGACGCATCTACGGTAGCACAAGCATTCGTAGAATGCTATGTCTGCACATTTGGTATTCCTAAATCAATTTTGACAGATTGCGGTACTAACTTTCTTTCTAACATGTTCAAAAACATGTGCAAACTACTTGATATTAAAAAAGTACAAACAACCGCATGGCATCCACAAACAAACGGTTTTTTGGAACGTAGCCACAAAACATTAAAAACTTATCTTAGAAGTTTCGTAGACAAGGACAATAATTGGGACAAACTATTATGCTACGCTATGTTTTGTTATAACACAACTACCCATACCTCTACAAATTTCACACCATATGAGTTAGTTTTTGGGACCAAACCTAATATTCCTTCTGCACTTAATAAAGAACCAGAACCACAATATAACTATGACGATTACGTTTTCGATCTCCGACGAGTTATGCAGGAAACACATAAAATCGCTAGGGACAATTTGATAAAAAAGAAGGAACAAAATAAAAATTATTACGATACTACTATAAATGCTATCGATCTCCATGTAGGTGACAAAGTCCTCATTAAAGAGCATAGCAAGAAGAACCCACTCGATTTAAATTGGCAAGGACCATATGAAATAATTTTGGTACACGACAACGAAAATATAACAATACAAAAAGGTCGCCGCGAATATAGAATTCACATAAATAACGTTAAGCGCTATCATGAAAATGATAACGATCGCCAATAAAAGAATTACCAATATTTCGTTATATCTTAAGTATATATATATAAGTTATATATATATATATTCAATTTTTTTTCTCTTTTTCTTTATCTCTAGTATGAAACAGCAAACTTTCATGAGAGAACTTAGCACAATAATAGGGAGACAACAACCACATAACATTATTGACTTATTTTCCGACGAAATACCAAATTGCTTACTAATTCACATTGACACAGCCAATAAAAATTTACTCCAACCATATTCCACAGCGGAAATCGTAACTATTACGCGTGCTATCAACCACTTTTCGCATGACATGACAAACGCACAAAGGCCACTACGCAAGCCCTTGTGTCTCTATTTAAAAGAATTCATTGACACTACCGAAGAACCAGCGGACATACTAGACTATATGAGATTAACTTTCTTATAAAGCACATGCATAACACAATTTATCTTTCTTAATTTTGTATTTTCTTTCTTTCTCTAATATATATATATATTTTTTTTTTATTTTACTAATCATATATCTACAATTTTAGAAATCGACACAAGTATGTTATAGTGGATTTTGAATTCACTAACCTAGGACGGGATAACATCATCCTTATTTCGGGAGCTTTTTTGGGCCAACACCCAGTCAATTGCCTTACCAAATTAGAAGGTCGTGCGTTGGTACTAAACCAGGATCGGCCTGTGTCGAACGACGAATGGAAAAGAATGGTTCAACATCTGGTTAATATATTTAAAGATAAACCTAATACCTTATATCCCGTGCTAGCACAGATCTACGACTCCGACCATACTACCCGACCAAATCTTACAACCATACAAATTCAAAAATTACTACAATATTACGAAACCATAATATTATGGGAGGGGAGTACGGATGTTAAAATCCTACAGCAACTTGGAATAATTAAACCAACATTCACGCTAAGGGGTTGGGACGAAAATATGAACGGGGAATTTTACTTACAATTAATTAAATGCAATACCAAACAAATCGTCACATCCATGCTGCTAGGATCATTCAACAAACAGGGGCGAGCCCTCAAACTGCAGGAAGCGCACCAACTCGTTTGTAAATGTAGACATGGCTCAAGCGAACCACACAACCCACTAACTGATGTCCTTTGGACACGTTGTCTTTTTACAAAACTACACAGCAAAAACCCAAACATTATAGATAGGGCGCGACAGGACGAATAAATAAGAATAAAATAATAAAAAAAAAAATAATAAGACATATGTATATAACTAAAATAAATAATTAAATAAATAATTAATTAAATAAAAATAAAGTATATATAAAAACATATGCGTATTATTAGATTTAAGTGTTAAAACACACAATATTGGGAAAAAGGGAATCACTTAATTTTATCATTTTTTTTTATATATATAAGATTTGGGTATAATGATAATTTTATTTTAAGTATGACTAATGAACTGAAAAACATTTCCAGACTTATACTACTAACAATACCATTTACGTCAGGAACGTTACGATTCACCGACGAACATTTAAACCAACATTCCGGTATCTACTACGAAAATCGGGGACCGTTGAAACTTATAACGTCTCAATGGGACCTTACTGCGTACATTAGTCTAGCCAAATATAACAAACAATTTGATTACATAGATACTATGATAGAAAAAAACAAAAGCAGTATGTATTGAACACATGCACCCAGTAAACCATAATTTTGACTGTACTAATTTAGTTATTGTAGCTAACGATATAATTCAAAACTTGCAACAGCAAAAACAACAAGTCTTAAACTCTATAGGACACGTAATTGTTAAACGTAATGCTCTTCTTAAATTTGCAACAAAAACAGCTAGGTTAATCTATGGAATATGCAACTTAGAATGCATAAGAAAATTTAACTTTAACATAGAACTGGCTCAAAACTCTTCACAATCTAAATTAATTAAAGAACGAATTAAAGTAGTACCATTGAACCATGATATAGGAGAACACGGATATTTTAATTTGTCATTAGATACAAATGATCTAACAAATATTACAAAGGAACAACAAGTCAAAAATTATTTAACCAAACATTTTGTACAGGTTAATTTATTAATTACTAAACATATATTAGAAACCAATACTTTATTAGAAATTATACACCAAGCAAAAATAGGAATTATACACCCAAGTTTAATAACACCACAGGAGTTACTAGAACACGTTAAAGATATTAAAGTATCACTACCAGGGGGAACAGATTTACCCACTGACTTAGAAATAACTAACATTTATGAACTAGTGAAACTCTCAGATATTGCTATTTATTATGCTAACGACAACCTAGTTTTTATAATTTCTTTACCTTTAATATACCAAAATGATTTTGTTTTATATAATTTAATACCTGTACCAGTATGTATTGACAATGATTGTGTTTATATAAAACCTATTAATAAGTATCTAGCTATAAGTAAATCTAAAGAACATTATGCAACTTATGATGAATCTTACTATACTCATTGTAAACACGCTAGAGATTTCCTATTATGTCCTGAAGGCAATCCTTTACATCCTCGCAACACACGACCCACATGTGAAGTACTACTATTACAGATCCTTCCGAAGTTCCACCCAGTTGTGAAATAATGCATGTCCAAATCGGTACGACTATTTTTCATAAAAAAAGGTTCAAAAATGAATGGATATACGTAACCAACCATGATGTACTATTCATTACCTGTGATGAAGACAAAGAATCAACCAGCCACACACTCAAAGGAGTAGGAATCATTCACTTAAACGAAACTTGCAAAGGCTACGCGACTAGAGACATATTATTGCCAGGAAAAGTCGACTATAAATCTGAATACACAGATTTTAATCCAAGGGCAAGAATAGACCTAAATCAAGTTTCAACACAATTAGAAACTAACAACTTAATGGAAGACTATCACGTAAAAACAAATAACATGGACGACTTACACGTAGTTTCGAACTCAAAGAAAAATTTGGACACTCAAATCAAAATCAACGGAAAAATCGAAGAGATTCAAGACATACAACAGTTGTATAACTATGTATTATACATAACGATAGGCTGTATTGTCATAGTTATGATATTAATGATGATACACAGCATTAAACAGAAAATAACAGAAAAATTCAAAAGTAAACGTCAAAAACACGTTCATGAAGAAAATGAAGAACTTAACCAACCAGGAACGGGTCATCAAAGTGAAGATATAATTGAATTTCCACTTACACCACGGAGTAGCCCGGAGGTCCACTATACAAAATTAAAACCATATGGATTTAATTGAGGAAGTCAGGGACTTCCATCTTCGAGGGGAGGAATGTAGTAAACCGACGGAGTCGCTCTACTATTTTTTTTAATTACATTAACATATTATAATTACAATTCACACTACTATTATACTACTATCTTCCTGGACCTCGAGAATGACAGTTTTATCGATACCAGATTCAACCGCGTATCGATTACAAATAAGTACGAAAACAGAGCAATAAATTAGATTAGAATATTGCCGAATGTATGGGCGTTGGCTCGCCGAATTACTGGGAATCCAAACACTCGCAATAACAACCACCTTGCGGTTCCTTTGATCCACTCCCTACAATCTCTACCGTGTAAAAATTCTGCATAAATACAGGATTAGGTCCATTGCAGAATTAGAATTAGTTTGTGTCTCACTCAATGTAGAACTTAGTATAGTCGTTGGGCTTGTCCTCAACATCGCCGCTATACATAAGTTCATTCCAATTTTTATTACTAATTTCTCGGGCAGATACTTTACGTTCTGTCCTCAAATTTATATAATTTTATATTTTACTTTAATAAAAATACTTAATATTTTCAACGTTGTGTAACTTGTAACTCTATCACCGTCTCCTTTGAAAAACCTGATTGTCAATCCAACGTCGCTGAACTCAAATAATAGGCGTTAGTGAGGGATCACTACAGCTCGTACGTGGGTGAGTGGCATTTCCGTCAATCTAGATAAGTATACCACATCCGTGAGAGCAGCGACAAGAACGAGTAGACTATGGGGAGTAGAGGGTAGCACTATATAAGGGACCCCGAAACGGCCTGTATTCAGACGCGACTCGACCAGACTAGTCAGAGCACCTTCACGCCAGTCTGTTGTTTAATTTAATTCATTGGACTTAGAAAATTTCTTATAAACAATGTTTTGAACTTAGAAAATATTCGAGTCACACCGAATTTATTCTATCATTCAGAATACTTAACTTACATTCAGCTTTCATGTTATAAATAAATATATGTTTTTACCACAATAAATAAACAATTAATCTAATTAAGAAGAATTCTACGTTGTGTAATTAACTCAAGAGTCACCTTCCAAACATCATCCTTGACTACTGATACCTGTAGGCGACGTGATCACTACAATTAGAACATTGGAAAATTACGTAAAAAAAAAAAAAAAAAACGAAAAAAACATTAGGACATCGGTAAATTGAAAAAAAAAATACAAAAACAAGATCAATCAATTATTATTGTTATTTTGTTGTCATTAGTACTACTCTTTACTTACGTAGTCGGAGAGAAATCTATCACATTTATTATTCTACGCCGCCGGAATGCATATAAGCATACCATACATTGCTAGAGACCCATGGGAAATCGAGAGCTCTCATTGGCTCTATTACGTTTGTGATTACACTGATAACATTTTAACATTATCAATATTCAATATTCAATGTTATCAAATTTTGAATTCTGAGTTTTTTAACTTTATGTCTTTATTATTTTGAATATTTTTGATTTATTTAATTCAAACATAAAAATATGATTTATCCAGCTTCATTTAAATATGAAATAGTCAAAGAATCTATAATAAATCTATGGAAGATATTAATGTGTGGGTTGCTGAGTTTAGTAAACTTAATTATTTACATTGGAACGTTCGTTCAAGTGTTCCAAATGGGAAATGGCGAATTATGTGTTCCAAAGCAAACCAAAAAGGCTTATCCAAAAATGCAGAATGTCCAGCAAGCTTAGAAGCTGTTATTAAACTAGACACAGTATCTACGAGGAAGAAAGATCCATTTGTCAAGGTATTTGCTGTTAATAATTTTTTTTTTTTTTTTGTTTAGCTTGTGAATTAGTGAATTCTTACAGATCATCTATGGTGATGTATTATCCTATTATTATTATTTTTATTTTTATTGTGAGTATATATTGTTAATTCATTTTTATAATCAGCTTTTGACACAGTATCTACGAGGAAGAAAGATCCATTTGTCAAGGTGTTTGCTGTTATTAATTTTTTTGTTTTTTTTTTGTTTAGATTGTGAATTAGTGAATTCTTACAGATTGGTCAATGGATAATAATACAAAATATAAACAATTTATATTATGTCTGAGTAATAAAAAATAAATAAATGTGTTGCCCCGTCTGTTGGTAGGCAGTCGAGTCTGGTCAAAAGAGTGAGTGACACCCGCGTTACTCGGCAGAGCATCTTATAATTTGTATAGCAAAATCTCGTATAGTTTCAATCAGATCCTCTCGTAATATTAGTATTTTAATATTCATTTCTTGAGTGTGTAATTCATTTAAATATTCAGTTCTTTAGTGTTTAAGTCATATCAATATTGATTTATCCAGTGTTAAGTTCATAAATCAGTAATTATAATATAATATATATACCTATAACCAACACCTGTGTTACTTCATTTGACACTAACAACTAAGATAGACCTCACACGACGGTACACCACACTTCATTGATGGCAGCGGTGGGATCTCTAAAAGCGAAAAACTGTCGTAATTTACTTTGCGACAGTGCAATTTTGGAGATCACTAAAGAACCTACGTGGACTACCGCCGTTTGAGTTCAATCGATTGTGGTGTCAGAAAACCGATACAGAAAATCTACAGAAAATCCGCAGAAACTCGTGCAGAAACTCGATAATCAGGGACACGGTCACACGGACGACAAAAGGTATATAATATATAATATAATAAAGTGTATTATCGATAACATAACGCGTCGCCACCAGCAGTGTCGTAGCTGCGCGTCGTTATATCCAACCGACGGAGTATTAAGATATATATATATATACACACACACACACTCAATCGCGTATATTATACATTATACATAATATAGACGTATCCATTGTCATTATATTGCTGAACGAACGCGCCGCCGACATCGCTGCATAGCTGCACGTCATCAAGGTCGGGTAGGGATAACATATACAGTGCCGCGTCTTAGCTGCCGTGGGGGCAACCCGTTCAAAGTACTCGTACGTAAAATAACGAAATAGCGCCCCGTGCGTCTGGGAGAAGCCCGTTCATTAGTACTCGTCGCTATTAAAAATTAAATATTATCGTCGCCACCGCCGCCGTGACAAAAATCGTCGCCGTCGTCGTCGCCGCCGTGATACACCTTACAGGGAGCAGTCTGCATCCCGGTACGCGCCGCCGTCGAAGGAGTGGGACAAGGACAACGCCACCGAACAAGTGGGTCAGTGGGACGAGCCGACTGTCGCAGCTGCACTCCTATCAACGACATCCTTATCAAGCGGTAAACAATAACAATCGAGTATAAACACAATCAGAATGCAGCGGTATTTATTATCATACATCGTTTTGTAAGTTTTAATAGTTTTATCTAGTTGGGTTTACTATTTATTTATTATATAGATTATTATTAATTTATTATATAAATTATTACTAATTTATTAAATTACTTGGGTCGACTGAATTATAGTGTATGTATTATTTGAATATTATTATTATTAAAAAGGGGGAAATTAATTTTAATTCATAGAAATTTTAATTCTGGGTTTAATACCTACTGTTTGGATTGTTTAAAGGAAAAAAAAAAATTATTTTTTTAAATCAATAATAATAATTTATCTCTACAAAATCTAATCGGGACTTTTTGCTAGTGCATGTCGGACTCAGGGTCAGGTGATAGTATTAATTTAGACCTAATAGATTTGAATAGTTCTAGTAGCGATTCCTCTAGTGGGGAATTTTATGAACCAAGTAGTGTCTTACGTAAAGCAAGGAAGACAATAGAGCAAACAGACCAACTTTTAGGGTCAACCAGGTATTTTCTAAGATACCGAGCGACAACCACAGAAAACACAGAACATCCCGAGCATCCAGAACAGCAACAAAACACAGAGCATCCAGAGCAGCAACAAAACACAGAGCATCCAGAGCAGCGACAAGACACAGAACATCCTGAATATCGACAGAGCACAGAGCATCGACAAATCACAGAAAATCTCATCAAGCCAGAAAATCCAGAGCGTCCAAAGCCTCGAGCAAGTAGAAAAAATCAACAATATACACAAAGGACAGAACATCACAGAAACTCAAAGTTACAAATAGGAAAAATGGAAGACCAACAAAATTCGATAGCTTCAGATTCTAAGGTAGAATCACACAAAGTTGTAGTAAGCATCGAAGCAGCAATGCGCGTAGTATCGAACTTCGATGGAAAAAGCCCCAACCAAACATATCATTTCCTAAGGGCGTGTGATTTCGCCGTCAGGATTGTCGATCCGGATCAGGTCGATTTGTTAGTACAGAGACTGATAATTAAGCTATCAGGAAGAGCATTGCGGTCTATAAGATATAAGGACATAACGACGTACAAGGAATTCCGTAAAAATATTGTAGAAATATCGGAAACCAAAAAGTTACTACCCCAGGTGCACATGAAATTGCTCACGTGTAAGAAGAGTCCTGATGAAGGAGTGCAGGAATATTATAATAAAATGGAGCAATTACTTCACGACTTAATTAGTGCAACAATGGAGGGGGGAGATTACGTGAATGGAACGGACATTGACAGGTTGTTACACAATCAGGTGCTCAACGCATTTATAAGCGGCTTACCCGAATCTTATCGGATATTATTAAAAGCGCGAGGCCCTAAGAAGCTGAGCGACGCGTTAGTATTCGCTTTAGAAGAGGAAACAGAGGGAAACCTGGCGAAGGAAACTTAATTGTTCAGTATACAAACTAACACCAAGAATCAACAGCCATCGAAATCTTATTCCGGAGTGTCAAAACATGGAAACAATGGTAAAAGCAACAACACCAATAAGGGCTGTTTCAAGTGTGGCAGAACGAATCATTTTGCCAGAGACTGCAGAGCATCACAATGGGATCAAGAAAAGTTTAGAGCCAATCAACAAAGTGGACCACAAAATTTCAAAAACTCCGTTAGAAATGTATTGATATGTAGATATTGCAAGAAAGAAGGGCATGAGCTAGAAGAATGCCGCAAAAGGAAATACGTAAACAGCAAGAAAGAACAGGACCCAAAAGAAGTCACCACAGAGCATCAGAATGCGGGAAAGGGGGCAGAGCCGAGCACAACCAGCGCACGTTCGGTTCAGCAGATTCAGAGCGCTGTTTTAAGTCTGCAACGGCCCTCCACTTCTCAGCAGCATTAATAGACAATACGACCTCGCTCAGGATTGCACAGTGTGTAAAGGAAAAAGTAAGATTGTTGGTGGATACTGGTAGTGACGTAAATATGATAAAACTTTCAGAGCTGAAGAAAAATATACTGGTGGACGAAACCACTATTTACAAACTAACAGGTATAAATTCACAGCCAGTGTTCACCATAGGATCAGTCACTTTAAAAATCCAACTTGGAACGGAAGATACAACTGCCGTGTTCCAGGTCACGCATGACAACTTTCCTATATCAGGATTTTGGGCGCTCCATTTCTCCGAGACAATGGAATAAATATTAACTTCAGAACCTCTACATTGTCGACAGAATCTTCAAATCCAGAACCTCCAGAACCTCAGATTATCCAACCACGTTCGGAAACACTCATACCCGTCTTGACAGACAAGGAAGCGGGGTTGGTAAATTGAGTCCCAAATGACCCTAACTCGGGAAATTGAGTCCCGGGGAAAAATAGGTAGTAGGTAAGTTGAGTCCCACGGAAAAACGATTTATATGCATTTAAAATTTAAAAATATGCACTATACAATTTTTATTTGTGATTTGTAGACATTCATTAACTGCATGTATATGATTCAACCTGATCATGATAAAATGCATGTTGCTATATTCAAAATCATATAGGTACATGCAGTCAATGAATGTCTACAAATCACAAATAAAAATTATATAGTGCATATTTTTAAATTTTAAATGCATATAAATCGTTTTTCCCTGGGACTCAAATTACCTACTGCCTTATTTTTTTCCGGGACTCAACTTACCTACTACCTATTTTTCCCCGGGACTCAATTTACCGCTTTCAAAATGCACCAAACTTATCTCGGACTCAATTTACCTAGCCCCCAAGGAAGATGGAACAACCTTAATAATCCATGCGCAGAACATCGGAGAAAAAGGGATTTTATCGGGAAATATTGTCAACCATGTAAAGGATGGACAGATATTGGCCTCGGTAATAAACACGTCAAAGGATCCCATCGAATTGTTTCCACCCCGGCTGGGGGGTGTGCAACATGAAATCTTCAGAGAATCAGGTGCCTATGTCTGTCATCAAATAGAAGAACTGAAAGGTAAAGAGAGCCGAACAAAAGGGTTAACAGAAACAATTCAAATGGACCACCTAAATCACGAGGAGCGAGCCAGCCTCCTACGAATATGTAAAAAATATCAGGATTTATTTCATTTTGAGGGAGAACCTCTGTCGTTCACCACAGCGATCCAGCATGAAAACAAAATTCCGGAAGGAACGGCTCCAGTAAACATCAGGCCATATAGGCTTCCCTACGCTCATAGACAGGTGATTGTCGAGCAAATGGAAAAATTAGAAGAGGATAATATTATTCAACCGTCAGAATCGCCATGGAACGCACCTATAGTAGTGGTACCTAAGAAACCTGACGCGAACGGGAAACCACAATTCAGGGTCTGTGTGGATTTTCACCGTCTCAATCTGCTTACCATCGGGGATGCTTTCCCAATTCCAAGGATCGATGAAATTCTGGACCAACTAGGACGCTCCAGATATTACACCACGCTAGATCTCGCCAGTGGTTACCATCAAGTAGCAATTCGACCACAGACTGTGAGAAGACGGGATTTTCAACAGTCAAATGTCAGTTTGAGTTTTTCCGAATGCCCTTCGGACTATGTGGTGCCCCAAGCACGTTCCAGCGTTTGATGAACAACGTGTTGACAGGACTGAATGGTACGAAGGCGTTTGTATATCTAGATGACATTATTATATACGCAGTTGATCTAATGAAACACGAGACCAGGCGGGAAGAAGTATTCCAACGATTGCGGAAATTCAACCTACAGCTTCAACCGAACAAATGTCAATTCCTTAGACGCGAAGTCATCTACCTCGGACATCTAATAACGGATGCGGGTGTGAGACCCGATCCGACAAAAATCAGCTGCGTACGAGATCACCCCGTACCCAGAAATCCAACCGAAATTAAGCAATTCCTCGGACTCTCGGGTTATTACAGGAGATTCATCGAAAACTATAGCCAAATTGCAAAGCCAATGACGGCGTTGTTAAAGAAGGGCCAACCTTTTGAATGGACCGCAGAGTGCCAGACAGCGGTTCGAGGCACTCATCCAAAAACTGGTAACAGCCCCGATTCTTCAATATCCAAATTTTGAGGAATCATTCATATTAACAACGGACGCAAGTCAGTACGCCATTGGCAGCATTATCTCTCAGGGCGAAATAGGTCATGATCTACCTATTGCCTACGCATCGCGTACGCTAAACAAAGCGGAAAAAAAAATTACAGCACTACAGAAAAGGAACTCTTAAGCATAATTTGGTCAGTCAAGCATTTCCGGCTGGATCTTTTAGGTCGAAAGTTCCGAATTTACACCGACCATCAGCCACTCACGTGGCTATTCAATGTGAAGGACCCGGGATCTCGACTCTTTTGTTGGAGGCTTAAGTTGGCCGATTATCAGTATGAGGTGGTTTATAAACCAGGTGTAGCAAACACAAATGCGGACGCGTTAAGTCGAATGGGACGAGTTATGCTAAACAGTACCTTCGTTCCACTCACACAACTGAATTTCGACACTTACTTGGAGCTAGTGGAAGGAAAATCAATAATCAACAATAAAGTCATAGAGGAAACAGGAAATCTATTTGACGCTCCGTCAGATTACAGCTTAGCGCATTGTGTATCACAAGACTTGAAAATGAACCAAGGCACAGCTCTCATGTTTCGTAGAAAATTTGGCAACGTAGAAATATTAAAGAGCCAAAATCCAAAAATCCACGAAGTTTTATATATTCGACAAGAGGATCGGTATATCTTGTACATGATTACTAAATGCAAATATTGGCAAAAATCATCTTTAGAGGACATGTTCCTGGCAATACAGAACCTCAGAGCCATCTGTATCGAACTCAATATTGAAAAGCTGGCGCTTCCTCCGATTGGTAGCGAAAGTGACCAATTAGATTGGTCTACGATTAGGACCATGGTCCGATTTATATTCAAGGAAACAAACATAGAGATCCATGTGTATCCTCAAACGGAGTTGAAGGATTCAGAAAAGCAACAAGTTTTGACAGAGCACCATGCCAGCCCGCTAGGAGGTCATCGCGGAATAAACCAAACATTGAAGCGTATTCAGACGCGATTCAACTGGAAAGGATTGGCGGATGACGTAAAAGAGTACGTCTCCAAATGTCCGTCATGTCAAATACAGAAAGCAAGTAACAAGAATATCAGGCAGCCTATGATTATAAGTACTACAGCGACGGAACCTTTCGAAAAGGTGTTTATCGATGTGGTCGGTCCTCTACCGAAAACAGACAGCAACAATGCGTATATCCTGACAATGCAGGATGACCTAACCAAATTTTCAATGGCCGTCCCTATGTTTAAACACGAGGCTAATACAGTGGCGTATCACTTTGTGACGTCATGCGTATGTCTTCATGGGATTCCGGGAGCATTGGTCAGTGATCAGGGAACAGAGTTTCTGAGCAGAGTATTAGCTGGAACATGCAAGCTGCTGAAAATAAAAAAATGCAACACATCACCTTATCACCCACAGGCTAACGGAGCCCTGGAAAGGAGTCATCGGACTCTGGGGGAATACCTTCAGCATTTCATAGACCAAGATCAAATGAACTGGGATGCATTCATACCGTATGCTATGTTCGTTTTTAACTCATCAGAATACCGTTCCACTGGAAAGCAGCCATACGAGTTAATGTATGGGCGCACCATAAACATGCCAAATTCGTTCATGAAACCCCCGGAACCTCGGTACAATTATGAGGATTACCATTTGGAGTTAAAGCAGAAACTTCAACTGTCGCATCAAATAGCCAGGGATCGTCTGTTGGAACAAAAACAAAAGACGAAAGAGTATTATGACCAAAAGCAAAATCAAATCACTGTACATGTAGGTGATCATGTACTGCTCAAGAATAGTGCAAGAAAAGGGAAACTCAGCCCCAAGTGGTTGGGACCTTACGAAGTAATCGAGCTTAGAGCCAACGAAAATGTAACCTTACAAAAAGAACGTAAAAGGGTGACAGTACACAAATATCTTATTCGTGTTTTTGCGGACTGAACATTGTGAATAGCATGATAAATCTGGGAATGTAAATACTAACATAATCTTAAGTGAAAAAAAATTCATTTTCAGCTTAACTACAATAAAGGATCAAAACACTGTATATAAGCTTTATTGGGAACTAGAATTAAGTATGAAAAGAAAACGTAAATCTTGTTTCAGAATTTTATCTCAATCAATCATAATCACCTCTGATGCCTTAGAACATAAAGCGTAATATCCTTTAGTGTCATCCACGTATGCCTATAACATCACGTCATACCACGATCATCAGGGCTTATATTTCGAGCACCATGGGTCAATGAAGATGTCATATCTCAATTGGGACTTAGTATCATACATCGACCTCGCAGATCCGGGTTATAAATACCAGGATATAATGTCGCTGTATGAAGCTACCGCAAAAATTTGCGGACAAATGACAGAGCGGTTCGGAAGTACGGAAATATCAAATGCATGCGAACAATTCGTGCAGGTATTTTCAAGAGCAACATTGCCCTACCTGTATGAAATCGAAACCAGTCATCGTAATATGCTGCTTTCCATTGGAGATAAATACACGGGGGAAGCTAGGATACGACGAGGATTGGTCCACACAGTACAACGGATGGCGAAAGTCTTGTATGGCATGTATTCAAATATTGACACCGATTTCATATTCAAACAAATAATAGCCCTCAGTTCAAGCAGAAATCAGAACATCACCCTAAGCTCGGAGAGGATAAGAATCATGCAGGTGGACACAGACAAACAGATAAAGAAGATCACAGAACATCAGGAAAAACTGGAGGAAAATCTTCAGTATTTACAAGAGCAGGGTTGCTACAGAATTTAGATTTCAAAATTCCCTGATTTTCCAGTCATTTTCCAGAACATTTTCTATAAAATAGTTACTAAATGTATATTTTTTTTTTTTATAACACCTATAGTTGTGATAATAGGAAACATAGATTTGTTTATTTTAAAAATCACAGATTAATTATTATTATTATTATTAATTTTTTATTTATTATTATTTATCGTAGGAAAATTGTATAATACAAGAGCATGAATATAAACAACATAATATTAAATTAATAATAAATAATACAATTTGAATACATTTAATTATTGTAAGAAATAAAACCAAAACTTAACAACTTCAGACTTATGGGTTGTATAAATAGTTACTGAATAGTTTTTTTAATAAACTATTATTGTATAATATAAAATACATTTAATAATTATAAGAAATCAAACAAAAACTTAACAACTTCAGACTTATGGGTTGTATAAATAGTTGCTGAATAGTTTTTTTAATTAACTATTATTATATAATATAAAATACATTTAATTATTATAAGAAATCAAACAAAAACTTAACAACCTCAGACTTATGGGTTGTACTTGTATACATAATAACTGAATAGTTTTTTTTTAATAAACTACATTTAATTATTATAAGAAATTAAACAAAAACTTAACAACTTCAAACTTATAGGTTGTATAAATAATAACTGAATAGTTTTTTGAATAAACTATTATTAAATAACATTAATACATTTAATTATTATAAGAAATTAAACAAAAACTTAACAACTTCAAACTTATAGGTTGTATAAATAATAACTGAATAGTTTTTTGAATAAACTATTATTAAATAACATTAATACATTTAATTATTATAAGAAATCAAACAAAAACTTAACATTTTATACAAAATGATAAGAAATTATTTTTGAAGTTTTGACATCTCTTCGTCAATAGCTTCAGTTTCTTTCATAGCACTTTCAAGTAATCGTCGTCTTTTTTCTTTGAGTTCTTTAAGCTGTTCATTAGCTCTTTTTTGGTTTTCAGCAAATCTCTGCTTTTCTTGATCTTCTTTTTTTGCTTGTTCTAATGCTTCATGGTAATAAGATCTAGCATTTCGAACTGCATGAATCATAGTTTTTGATATATTTACTTCTTTAGTACCACCAGCAGCATTAATGGCTGACCAAACATGTCTTTGCCCAATTAACGAATCTTCCTTCATATTTTCAGATATACACTCTTTATTTATAGAGAATCCTCGTTCAACAGCTGCATTCCCATGGAATAAAATGAAAATTGTTTTCAGAAAACGCATTGTTTCAACAGACAAATTGCACATACTTGGCAAGTTAGTCGAAAATTCATCCAGACGATCAGTCTTTAAATAATTTTTACACCGTTCAATAAATTGAGAATTATTAAAAAGCTTTATAAACTCTCTTTCAACTCTATCAGCTGCACAACCAGAGATCAAATTATTGTCAACGAAAATTTCCAAAGTATTTTTTAGTCGACGTAAAGATATTTTAAAATTACTTGCAATAATATTAGGATCACAGAATGTAATGCTTCTCACTATGGGGTACTTTAGTGGAGACTTGTCAAGTAATTTGGAACAAAATTTTTGAAAAATCAATGAACAGTCAAGTCTGAATTTTAACATGTCTTTATCATTTATCTGTTCAGTATTCCTTAGAGCTTGACGAGTTGTATAGCCCAAGTCAATATATTTGGCTAAACGAATGTTATTCTTATCAGTAACATCAATACTAGTGATAGAAGTTGATTCAAAAATTTCCTTTTTTATAAATTTTTGCATTACTGTTTCCATAATAGTTTTTAAATCGGTGTACAAAAATGGAGCCATTGGGGCATCTGATTGATAATTCCGTAAAAAAGGTTCAACTTCATTTGCCAATGATTTAAAGAAAGCAAGTTTGGGTTTTAATAATTTATCATTTAAGCAATTGATCATTATTTTATAACTTAGAGAAGTTGGTTCTGTAGGTGTATTTTTAACAAAATTTACATACTTTTCCAAATTTGGTAAAATTTCTTCAGCTCTTTCAGCTACTTGTATATTTTGAAGCCATCTTACTGGACAAAACTTGAGAGGGAATTTGTATGATCCAGAGCATTTAGTATAGTCGGATCTGCGAGCAGGTACATTTTTAAAATTATTATAAATAGCTCTTAAAAACTCAATGATTTCCCACTTGCTCGTCTGCATAGCAACTTTAAACGAATTGTGTAATGTGTGAATTCCACAAGTACCCAAGTCCAACATTACTGTATTGATGTTAGGCATGTTAGCTAATTCCATCTGCAATGTCTTTAAAACTTTAATGTTGACATAAGGCCCATCCATCGATAAATGTATCATTTTATTAAGATCAAAATTCTTGAGGGCACTCTTCAAGGCTTCTAATAAATCAATAGCAGTCGTGTGTCCTAAAAAACATGATGTCAAATAACGAGAAATTACTTTATTAGATGACTTGCACCAAAATCTCACGATTATATCCATTTGTTCTTTTTGAGATATTTTGTTAAGTGATTCGTCAAATGATATAGAAAAAAAATCGGAATCTAGAACTTCTGAGATTAAACTCTCAGAAAAATACTTTCCTAATCCATAAATGATTACATAGGTTAATTTAGCTCTTTGAAGTTGTATATTTGAAGCAATTTCAGAATCTGGATACATATATTTCATAATTTCCACACATCTCCCACCAGCCGACATTGATAAATGATTTTCAATACAACTTAAAGCCCATATTATTTCAGCTCTTGTAACATTATCTCGCTCAAGAAAAGTAGAAATATTTTGTTTTTTGGTAGACACTGTACAATTATTCTTAACCGTAGATTGATTAGCGTTAACATCGTTAGGCGCCGTTAACATATCATTAACATTATAACTCTCTTTTTGAGCATTAGTAATAGTTGTGTGTTTTTTACCTTTCATATGACTAAGGATTGCTGTAATACCCATGTTGCTTAATGAAAATGACTTCAGACAGAGTTTGCAAAACGCAGAATTTTTATTGCCAACAGCTTCCTTTATCCAAGAATATTTGTCAATCCAATTACTTTGAAAATACGTTTTAGCCATAGTAGATACAATTTAAATAAAATATAAATTAATAAATGATATTTTAACAGACAAAAACTTAACAAGTATGTAGTATATAATATTTAACGTTTTTGAAAATGAATGGCCAGCATTATTATCATATATAATATAATAAATGATTAGATATAAATGGTTAAATAATGTTATCACAGAAGAATATCAAAGACATTAAACATTTATATTTTACATATTGGGTGATAAAGATTGGTCTTTATTATCTATATTTTATTAACTGCCTATACAGATTAAACATACTATTGAATCAATAGTATTGATACCTATTATGTTATGAAATATCGTCGAAATAGCGCGATATATTGATTCAAGTTTTTGTTCCTAATATATTAATTATCTATCAGACATAATTTAAAAATAATTTTTGTATGAATATATAAAACTAAATAATGAATAAAGTTTGGAATACATAGTTTAATAGTTATATATGTATCGGAAACCATGCTTTAATATTATAAATATTTTTCCATAATTTTTCCTTATTTCCCTGAGTTTCCCTGAATTTCACTGACAAATAAAAAAATCCCTGACAATTCCAGGTTTTCCAGGTAGCGTAGCAACCCTGAAGAGCAAACTAGAGTAGTCATACAAAAGCTTGACAAAATAGAATTTAAAACAAGGCTACTAGAACGGGCGTTTCTTTTCGAAATTTTACTTAATCAGTATTCATACGAAACCCAAAATTTAATGGCCGTAATTAACTCAGCAATGAATGGCAAAATACATACAAGCGTGTTCTCATTGGAGAAATTTCTCATGGAATTGAGGGAAATTAAGATGAACTTACCGGTAGGAACAGCATTGCCACAAGAACTTAAAGCAGAATCTCTAACAGAATTTCTACCAATCTCTGACCTAACAATCCTTCATAGGGAACACTACTTGGTTTTTCTTATAGGAATACCTTTATCATCTGTTGAGGAATATACCATGTATCACCCTATTTCACTACCCATCCAATATGGCGAAAATACCATAGCCCTTATTCCCCCTGAAGTCGACTACCTAGCATTAAGTAACGATAACGAAAACTTTATCTCATTAGGGGTAAGTCAATGGGAATCATGTAGTAAGTTAGAGTCATATAGACTTTGTAAGGGTGAGCAACCGATCCATTACCGAACGGGATCCAACTTATGCGAGTTATCTCAATTAACTAAATTTAACACCCATTCGAAAGACTGTAGTCACATTAGAGACACCTATTTGGCACCGATTATCGAAGACATACTCTTGGTTGTACTATACTCAACCAGATTTATGCACGATTAAGTGCACAGATCCTCCGCATACATTCAGAGTTGAGATCTCAGGTGTGGGTAGGTTGACCACCTCCTCATCTTGTGAAATTCATACAAAAAGTTCTGTACTCGTACCATTCTCTAAATCCAATAGAAACATTAAGCTTGATATAATACCGGAAGATCTTAAATACAATATAAAATCAATGTTAACAGAAACTTTTTGCTCAGTTTTGCCACAGAACCTCACTAATGTAAAAATATTTAAGGATTTTAATTCATTAGCTCATAGAGCAATGGAATCGAGTGAACTTAAGCCTAAACCCACAGAACCATTGTTTATTTTTAAAATAGAATTCCATATTATCATGCTTTATATATCCATAACCTTTTCTATATTATTTATAAGTGCAGTAGCTATAAGGCTTAAGAATAAAATCATAAAAATGTATAATCTGGAAATTGCGGACAACCTTTCAAATAACGATCAAGATAACCTTTAAGTTTGTAATTTAAAAAAAAAAAACCCTTTTTGTATCGCCTTTAAGTTAGAAGTAAAATTAAGTTAGTTTAAGTATAAAAGACACCATGTGGCGGTATTATAACTAGGTGAACCCGTAGTTTAAGAAATTTGTAAAAGTAGTAAATTAGGTCGCAGGGACTGCTCCAGTTTAACGCTGGGGGTATGTTGCATATGCATGCCTGTGTGTATGTATATAGGTATGTATGTATGTACTACGTATATATTTATATATATAACGCTCAAATGTGTTGACTCAGGATAAAATGACTGTGTGACCGATTGGGTTCTCACGATGGTCTACGTGACCAAAAAGGCTGGGTCAGCACATACTGAAGGCCTCGGACGGACCGTTGCAACGCGCCCCGTCTGTTGGTAGGCAGTCGAGTCTGGTCAAAAGAGTGAGTGACACCCGCGTTACTCGGCAGAGCATCTTATAATTTGTATAGCAGAACCTCGTATAGTTTCAATCAGATCCTCTCGTAATATTAGTATTTTAATATTCATTTCTTTAGTGTGTAATTCATTTAAATATTCAGTTCTTTAGTGTTTAAGTCATATCAATATTGATTTATCCAGTGTTAAGTTCATAAATCAGTAATTATAATATAATATATATATACCTATAACCAACACCTGTGTTACTTCATTTGACACTAACAACTAAGATAGACCTCACACGACGGTACACCACACTTCACTTTCATAACGCCGACAAACAACAGTTTTGTTTCCATGTTACTTGACATTAATTAGCTAGACCACCAATTAACCTACACACTAACGACAATAATATATTATACCACAAATAAAAGTATTGTCCCTAGGGATATTTGAAAGATCCACCGTCGACATGAACTTGAAATATGTATTTTAAACAGAGTTTAGGGTACCAAGGACAAAACAACACGTACTTCAAACTGTCAAAAGCAATATTTATTGAATAGGTAACAAAAAAAAAAAAAATAGTACATCATAAGTATCAGTATGTAGACTCGGTTGTAAACGCGATTTCTAAGCGTACGGACCGAACCGGCGTACAAACCGCTCGTCCACGGTTTTTAAAAGAAGTAAACGACGCGAAAAAAGGACAAACGGCGCGTTTAAATATGAAGCAGATCGAAAAAAGATCGAAAAACCCGATGAAAACGTACGGAGGACGCTTCGGGAACGGAATGCGACGGCGAAGCGTGCTAACCGATTTCGAGCGAAACCCGTACGCTGACGGATGGCGAAAGAAACGGACGAAGCGAAAATGGTACGAACGGCGACGGAAAAAGGTCGAAAATTCGAAAATTCGCGTAAAAAGTCGAAAAAATAAGCGTAAAACGTTTCGAAAAATCTAAAACACGATATCTATGACTGATAAGTATACGATAACTGAAAAATCGTGATAGCTCGGCTGCCACCGCGAGGAAGTAATGCGATTGGCCGGTCTTAGGGAACCCATGGAAGAAAAACGGAATTCTTCCATGGGTTGCTTAGAGCGATATATATAGGGATTCACGTTTTATTATATAAGACTAGCCCTCCGTGCTAGATGGGGGAGACCTCCAGACCCCCTTGGTCGGTGGAAAGTGGCTACCGATGGTGGACGTAGAGTCGTTGGAATTATTAAAATCATTGCTGTACTCGCCGGTCGATAATCAAAAGTCGTACCAGGTGATAACGATTTATGATGAGGCATGGAGGTATCGTTTCGAAAGCGTCAAATTTGAAATCCCAGTTTAATAGTCGATACGGTCCAGTCTTGTGCTGTTATGAATGTCGAAACGAAAAGCGTAAAGCCGAAAGCCGTATTTAAATGTCTATCAAGTCAGTCACGTCAAGTGAATACCGATTTCGGAGAGTATATCGTTAGAATTATGTACATAGCGCCTGTAACGTCGCACTACGTCCTACCATACTGCTAGACGATATGAGTAGGCAATACGATTGACGTCGCGATATGTGGATTAATGATAAAGGGTTTTTGATGAGGCCCACCGGTGAGGTGGTAATCCATCGAAAGCGACAATATTTGAAAATCGTGTTCAAGCATCTATCGATTCGTTAGGGAGTTGGTAATCAAAAGTAGACCTTTTAGTGGGCCCCGCATGAAACGTTCAAAACTGTAAGGTTTAATGCTGTATCATATACAATATCTCAATACCATAATTAGTCAATAAATCAGCCACACCGTCACAATACAAATTAAAGGATAAATGTTAAAAAGTACAAATAAAAACGAAATGAAACCGACAGACGAATGCGAATACATTGCAATGTCTGATGTGTTTTGGCAGAGAATAAATTAAGAATAATTGTTATTGTCATTGCTCACCAAATGAGTACACTATAAAATCCTGTACACATGCCATAGTAATATACCCCCAGACCCCCTTGGTCGGTGAAAAGTGGGTATCGATGGTGGAGACAGAGTCGTTGGAATTATTAAAATATTTACTGTACTCGCCGGTCAATACTCAAAAGTCGTAGCAGGTGATAACGATTTATGATAAGGCGTGGAGGTATCGTTTCGAAAGCGGCAAATTTGAAATTCCAGTTTAACAGTCGATACGGTCCAGTCTTGTGCTGTTATGAATGTCGAAACAAAAAGCGTAAAGTCGAATGCCGTATTTAAATGTCTAGCAAGTCAGTCACGTCAAGTGAATACCGATTTCGGAGACTATAATATGGTTAGAATTATGTACGTCATAGCGCCTGTAATGTTGCACTACCTACCATAATGGTAATTGGTAGACGATATGAGTATGAGTATAAACGATTTCAAACGACTCAAAAGTCGTAGCAGGTGATAACGATTTCTGATAAGGCGTGGAGGTATCGTTTCGAAAGCGGGAAATTTGAAATTCGAATTTAATAGTTGATACGGTCCAGTCTTGTGCTGTTATGAATGTCGAAACAAAAAGCGTAAATCTGAAAGCCGTATTTAAATGTCTAGCAAGTAACCGATTTCGGAGAGTAATAAACGTTTAGAATTTAGAATAAAGGATTTTTGATAAGGCCTAACGATATCGTGGTAATCCAACGAAGGCGGGAATATTTGAAAACCGTGTTCGAGCTTGTATTAACTCATTTGAGAGTCGGGCATCAAAAGTCGACCGGTGGTGGGCCACATATGAAAATATTCAATCTATGTTCAGATTTGTATTTTGTATTCGAATGAATAATAAAGATATCATAAACATTTTAAATAATTAGCCACACTGTAATTTTTGTCCATTCCGTTACCCGCATGGGTTACCTGCGTTGTAACTCTTGTTATTGTCGTTGTAAATAAATCGTTCTTAAACAATTAACTGTTATTTGATTATTTTACATGTCACTTTTCCGACATTTGTGTTCAACTTGTGTCATTTTGTTAGTGTTCCCCGTCGTTCACCGTCTTGAGATATACCCCTTTCACGACGAGCGTTAATTTTTGTTTTAATATGTTATACAACTAGCACACACAATTGTGTATGTAAATCTATACTATCTTCAGTCCTGATTGATTAATTGATTTTAGTAATAGGTATTAACGAACCTACACAAATGTGTGGTTGGTTTCTTAAAATTATGTAGACTAAAATAATTCAGATAGAACGTTTAAACCTTAACCACACGATTGTGCAGGTTATTCCTTATCTATACAAAAATTAACGAATATAATATTTCTAAAAATAACCATTTGTTTGGAATTTTCGTCTGGCCTATTCAATACCATTCCTCATTACATTAAAATATCATTTACCAACGGTTATTTGTGTTGGAATGATTACATAATATTTTTCGTACACTTTGACGATTCTTATAATTTAGAATAAACACAGTTATCGTTATTAGTTCCTTCGGTTCGGACGGCTTAAGTTAACCTACACAATTGTGTAGGTTGGTATTCATTTTCGTGTCTTTGCATTTTGTTTTATATTTGCGTTAAAATGCGTCGTGCAAAGCTGAATGCAACTGATATTTTAACAGCTTTAAATGAAGAATCGGAAATAGACGATTTTAGTGGTGATGATTCAGATATTGACACAACGTGGCAACCTTTGCCTAAAAGAAATGCAGGTCAATCGGATCTATCTGGATCAGATTCTGATGAAGACCAACATACATTAACCAATAACGAAGGTAATTATAAAAATAATTTGGATGTCAGTGTAAATACTAATGATACAGAAGTACCAACTCAAACTAGTACACAATCAACATCAAATATTGGATGGAGCCAAATGCCTTTTCTGGGTGTACCACTACCCGAATTTAATGGCCTTCAGTATCGTATTGAATTAGGCTCACCTATTAGTTATGTAGAAAAATATTTACCAGATTTACATTTCGAAGAAGCTGCGCTATATACTAACATGTATGCATTTAGTACTAAGGGGAAAGAATTCAGGGCCACTGCCAGTGAAATAAAAGTATTTTATGGTGCACAGGCAATAGGCATTGATGGGAATTATTAAATATCCTCGATTTTTTATGTACTGGCAGAGAGGTATCGCTTTGGATCTCATATCTTCTGCAATCACTAGAGATAGGTTTCTAGCTATACGCACACATTTACATTTTGTTGACGTAAATAACCGTCCTCCAAACAACAAAAGTAAATTTTGGAAAGTTCAACCGTTGATCGAATTTGTTCGAAATGCGTGTAGAAATATACCTCGATCCATTGGTTTATATTCTATAGACGAACAGATGGTACCTTTTACTGGCAGGTGCCCTTATCGGCAATTCGTAAAAAATAAACCACGTCCCGTTGGACTTAAAAATTTTGTGATCACGACCACCACAGGAATGGTACTCGATTTTGAACTATATCAAGGAGCTGAAACTCCTTTTGAAGACCGCTCTCTTGGGTTAGGACCCGCTGTTGTTCTACATTTATCGAAAACAATACCCAAAGAATCAGTACTATATTTTGATAGATATTTTACAACTGTCCCATTGATGACCCGATTAAATGAAATTGGTATTCATGCAACTGGAACAATCATGCAGAATCGTTTGAAAAATGTTCATTTTTCAAATGACAAAAAATTTGAACGTGGTGTATGGGAGGAATTCACAAGAGCTGATCAAAAATTAACTGCCATTAAATGGAAAGACAGTAAATGTGTAACGATGGTATCGACAATAACAGGTGCAGAACCACATCAAATAGTTAAAAGGTGGAGTAAAACCGAAAATAAAGTGATAAATGTTCCTTGTCCTGCAGTAGTAGTATCATATAATAAAAATATGGGCGGCGTTGACTTGTGCAATCAACAAATGGAAGCTTACCGCACATGGTTTAAATCTAAGAAGTGGACGTTAAAAGTTGCAATACACTTCAGAGACTTAGCAATAGTTAATGCTTGGATGGAGTACAAAGAAGACGCAACTAAAATGCAAATTCCCCAAAAAAACATAAAAGATTTAATGGAGTTCAAAATCAATATCGCTAAAGAATGGCTTTCAACACCATTAAACAACAAACGACCAAATGAAGATGATAATCCTGTCTATGCAAATGAAGAACCTCCAAACAAAGTTCAAAATTTTAGAGCACCTATTCCAACAGAAAAAAAGGTGAAATATTTAAATTTATATTGTCTTATTAAAAATGTTATTATTATTGTTTTATTTTATTTAGCGTTATGATGCGTATGATCACTGGCCAGAAGCTGACAGTTTAAACACTGCGCGGAACTGTAGAAGAGAGGGATGTAAAAGCAGAACCAGAAACAGATGTAGCAAATGCAATGTTTATTTGTGTCTTACTCCTAAAAACAACTGTTTTAGAATGTTTCATATAAAATAAATTATTATTATTATTATTATACAACTTTTTTTTCCAATAGTTCTAACATGTTTATGTCTTACTAAAAAGAAGAATAAAAGATATTTCATAAAATATGTGATTAAATATATTTCAAATAAAATTAACTTTAACTTTTTACGATAAATATGAGTAGTAATTAATTGCAATATTAAACTACGAACCTACACAAATGTGTAGGTTTATTTTTAAGATTTTAAAATGGTTTAAAATTATGTTTTTATTGAAAACGTAATCATGTTTGTATACAGATTTCATTTTAACAATAAAAAGTTGTAAAAATTATAAAAAAAGATCCAGGTTTTTAGAGGTTCCGAAAAAACCTGCACATTTGTGTAGGATCGTTTTAAAACTGATCACTGTATGATTTTAGATTAGTTTTTAATTAGGCATTCGCTAACCTACACAAATGTGTGTATTCGTCGTGAAAAGGATACGTAAGTACCATAGACATAATAGAATGGACTGCGCTTTCCTATGTTCACAACACACATATCATTCAGCCGACGTTGAGCGAGAGAGATAGACTCAGATTTGTGGGCATTCATAGAATAAAAATGAAATTTCATGGAGTAAACAGTAAAGCGGAAATATTTAAAATGGCCCTAATTAGATATAAACACATAATACTATAATAGATAGTAGATACTAATATACTATGAACATTAGATTATTAGGCAGTCTACACTTTATGCCCTAACTGAACTCATAATTCCTACAATAGTATTATAATATTAATTATTATAGACGCAATTACGGCATCACGCAAAACTCCCAGTGTCCCGCCGGCCCAATTCGTGCCTATGGTCGTACTGACGTTGACGTACCTGTATTATCTTTTTTATGGTAGCAGTATAGACATTGTGATTATAGGTAAAATATAGGCAATCGCCAATCGTCACGTTTGAACGTTTCACAACTTGCGAAAACAACAACTGCTCGTACGCGGCAATTAGTCGTCGATTAAAAATAGGTAAAGAAATAGGGATGGTTAAACAAAAGATATAGATATATTATCTTTAATATCTATGAATTAAATTAGAAGAATAAATAACAATTTAATAGTTTCTTATTTATATTCCCTTTTTTTAATTTTATATAAACATTCACCCTATGTGGATTACATAAGCAATACAAAAAAACAAGCAACATAATAATAATATTATTATACAAACTTAAATAATCCAAACGACCAAACTTAATAGAACATAATACTCAACATATTATTCAAAATAACCCATTAGGTATAAACAACTATAATATAATATTATCATATTAATCACAAAACATTAAAAACTTAAATAAATCAAACTTAATTTGAGAAAATAACTAGGTAGTTACATAATAATAATTTCTTACTGACCTTTGAAGTGAATTGTTTTAGTTAGATGAGATCGAATTCTTTCAGCAGGTTGACTAAGAGTTTTATTGTGATGATGCAAGCGCAATGTGAAATATGTTTTAAAAATTAAAGCAACTATTTGTAAAAGATGATTGTCTAAGGGTGACTGATCAAGTATATGAACAAAAAGACTAGAAAATAAGGTAGATATTTGAATTTTAGATGAAGCTTTTACTGTTAAATAAGAAATGATATCTTTCTTACATTTAATTTCATTTTAATGGCATTTAAAAATAGTTTCAGATAGTCTACATAGTTTTACAACATCTGTTGAAGGTTTAACTAGGCCGCCTTGGTTTTTTATATTCAACAAAAAACTTTTTGATGAATCACCCAAAAGTGCTTTTATACATTCTTTACAAGTTATTTTATTTTTTAGTTTTTTCACTACAAAGCCGGCTATATATACCACTATATCCTTGACACACATATCAATTTTGTCAACATCAAAATTATTTAAGACATTTTTAAGACTGTTTTGTATGTCAGTAAAATTATCATCTACATCACTTTCACCATCTTCATAACAAAGTATGTCAATAAATGAATTAGGTTTTTGTGCTTTCTTGGATGAACCAATTGACAGAATTGGTGTTAGATCTATATTCATACAATTAGCACCTTCAGAGCAAGTCATGATTTCTGTATGTATTAACAATCGTTTGTAAGCGGCTTCGAATTGAGCAGCAGTGGGATTGTTAGAAAATCCGCCTCTAGACCTCACTGCTGAGAAAAATATTTCCAAGTGGTCTTGTGAGAGTTTATAAGTAAGCAAGTATTCTAAGAGACCATCTTCAAACATATCTGCCTGATTTAAGATGTTTGATATACTTTTTAAACAAACTATTAGTCCAACAAACCCTGTCTTATGTGAAGACTCAACCAAAAGAATTAATTTATTTTGTTTAACAGGATTACACTTCAGATTTTTTAAGTAAGATATTGATGATTGTATAAAGTGTTGAATATTAATGTTATTGGAAATCTTTAATGGTTTTTTATGTTCTGCCTTACTTAAGTGATTTCGAGGAGTATTTAAAAAATCAAAAATTTTGTTGATATTGGTGCAGAAAGTAATAGTTGAATCACAGTTTTTAAAATCTGTAAGTTTTAGATTGTTTTTACAATATATCATTGCATCAGCAACACTCTGGCTGAATGTCTGTGCAGCTAACCTCACCTTCATCTTTTCTTTAAAATAATTTATGAGTCTTTTCCTAATTTTTGTAGCAAAATGGAGCCCAATACCATCTTGTATTGCTACAAGTTTTTCAAAGTATTGCCATTTTATTGTGTTTCCATTTTCATCATATAACTGTTTCCAGTCTCCAAGAGTATTCCTACAAAGCTTCAGCATATGCGCTGCATCTAAGAATATATGTACATTGGTGTACTCATTGGTGACTGGATGTTTGAAGAATGTGGAATCGGAATCAGCTGAAAGATTTGCACCTAAACATCGGGCCATTGAAAAGTTTGCAGCAGTTCCATCAAACGTTAATGTTCTAGTAGAAGCACCAGTATCATTAATTTTGGTAAAACACATATTAACTAAATTTGCCTTTTCTTGGGAAGACATTGGTGAGGAAATAGGCAACAGGAACTTTCCAACGTGAGTTTATAGCTACTACCATAAATACTAGAGCTTCTTTCGCCTTTGGTAAGCCGTCAAAGTCTTCTGTGCCTAAACCTAAATTAACATACCCTTGAATTCTATTATTATTAAAATGTACATCTTCTTTAATAAACATCTCATCCATTAATAATGCACATATTAATTTTTTCCCTTTGATTTTTTCTAATTGGTCGACCTTAATTTTTATAGCATTTAAAGACTCAGCAGTGAAGCCAGGTGTTCCATCAACTGAAGAATACCAACCTCTTAATGTACTTGGATGAGGCAAGATTTTAAATGTTTTACGTACATACTCGTAGGCTGCAGGAGAATAAAAATTTAATGTCAAGGCAAATGAACGAATTTCTGGAGGAATAGTTCTTGAAGTTTTCATTTTCAATTGTCTCATTAAAAATTGAAACTCTACATTAGGAACTGTTTCCTAAAAATAAATAAACAAAACCAGACTCAAGTAGAATATTGTATTTATATTTAATGTAAAATAATGTAGTATAATAATATAATAGATTTTTATTTTTATATTATTATTGTTTTCTTCGTTTGATAATTTGAGCGATGAGTATTCTTAAAATATAACATTAAACAGTAGTAAAAAAAATTCAAAAATTATATGTTTAAGTATTAATACTTTTCGAGATAATTAGTTTACCCACTTAAATGGATCACTCTGTATTATTAAAGAAGAAAAGGGAGTGAGCATGCTAAGTGAATCACTCTATAAAGTGTGTTTACGGAAACAGGGAATACTATCACTCATTACCCTGTAAATATTTTTTAATTCTGTTTATGGGACATTGCAAGTACTAGCTCGAACATGCAATGATTAGTTTAATTACAAATGATCAATGATATAGGTTTTTTCTAAAAGTTCATGTTACCTAGTACCTAATTTGTATCATGGTTGTCAAAAGGAATGTCCAATAAACAAAATTGAAAAGTATTTACAAGGTAATGAGTGATAAAGTGTTCCTGGTTTCCGTGAACACACTTTATAAACAATCTTAAGAACTCACTTTAAGCATTGTAAAGCAATTATCTGATATTTTATTTTTATCTTTCAAATGCTCAATTAACTCCTGTAGATTTTTGATTTTATTCTTTAAGTATAAGTTGTTATTCCTCAATTTTTTATTTTTCTTTTTTAGTATTCTAACTTTATTTTGGCTAGAAATCCAATATTTTCTTCGGCTTTTTGGAGTTGTTATTTCAGATTCTGATTTGAAATCCCCGAAAAAACATTTTCTTTTACTAAAACAAAATTGAAAGTAAACTATTTATTTGATCTTATAGAATACTACATTTCAGACTATTATAATATTAACTACCATGATCTTTTAACAGGTGTCAATGGTAAGTCTTGATTAACTACATCATCTAAATTTGAATCAATAACTTTGATATCGTCCATAGAAGTCATGAAAGAAGTTCCAGCTAAAAATAAAAAGCAAAATAAGTTTTTTAATTACTATAGGTATATTATTTATAATAACTATATAAAATAAAAAAAAACAATATAGAATTAATGAACTTACATTCATTTTCAGAAATTGGACAGCTTACACTTTTTTCAACTGTACTATCTACATTTGAATGTATGACATCAATATCATTCATAGCAGCCATCGAAGCAGTACCAGCTACAAAAATATATGCAAAATTATTTTTAAAATATCAATTATTTTTAATAATTTTATTAAATTATCAAAATTACATGAATTATCAGAAATGGCAGAAATCATCAATTGTGGTTCAGATACATCATCTGCATTCAAATCAATGCCAAGAGTAACACAGGCTGGAAAAATACTAGGTACTGATGTTTGTTTTAAAGTTTGCTTAGTGCCAGCAATGTTTAAAGTATAATCTGTTTGTACAAAATGATTACTACATATAACACTGCTTGCAGATTTATACTTAAACTCAAGATCAAAATTTTGTATAGTGTTAATCCACTTATTAAGATTAACAGCATCCTTGGGAAATCTATGAAATTAAGTAAATACATTTTAAAATACCTAAATAAAATTATTTTTCTAATTTTTGTCTCTTATAATGATATTTGTAGCAGTGCCGTTACTAGATACTAAAGACCATGAAGCAAACAATTATTTGGGGAGACCTTACACAAAATCCATTATAAACAGAAATTGTTTAAAATTATAGACCTCAATGATTCAATAATCTTATTTTTTAATGCGACTACAAATATCTTGGATACCTGTGAAATCTTGGACCTCCTTTTAAAGCTCGGCTTTTACATCCATACACACAACAAGTATTAACCATTGTTGTAATTTTGTTTTTTAGTTTCTTTTTATAAATTGCAGAAAACTAGAATTAGTAGAATCTCAAGTCCTCAAGATGACAAGATGTCTAGTTAGTCTAATATTATTTTCAATTTTGGTATGTTGATAAGATTATGAGAATAAAATTCTGTTATCATTATTTTGTTCATGGCGTAAAAATGTTTTTACCAATTTCTCCAAGAATGCCCACAAATGTATGGTTTTCTCTTTTGCACAATGTTGGCTTAAGTTATCTCTCTCTAAACGCAGTCCATTCTATTATGTCTATGGTAAGTACACATATATTATAATATATTATATTCTTCGCTCTTAATTAACTGTTTTTTCTACGTTCGCCGCACATCGTATTTATCGGTGAATATAATAACAATAACATAAGTGTTTTGTGCGCACCACATGCTTTCTGTTAAATAAAATAAAAAATATTTCATCATATACCACGTACGACGTACCATTACACAAATAATACGAAATATCTTTTGCTAACCAAATGTAAAAAGTACCTCGCGAGTCGTGATACGTCGAATAATAAGTTTAAACTTAAATTTCAATATTATAATCACCGGGTGCACGGTATTGATAAATTATTTTTAAAGGATGTCAGGGAATTATTTCTTTTCTGTGTATGATTTCGTTTTCATTTTAGAATGGAGAAAATCACCAACACTGGTGGCGTAGCAATAAATGGCCAAAGTGTGACGGTGCAGAATTATACGTTAAACGTTGCGTCTCTGCACACGTTGCACTTCGGCCATTCAGTGGATGCGGCAATTCCTGCCGCAATCACCACTGCTGACCGCAGCAAGGATGTAAAACGAAGTAAGTAGATTACTTATTACATGATATAAATGTTCACTAATAACTAACGTCTACCTCGTGTTTCAGGATGCTACCGTTGCCACAAATATGGCCACGTGGTTGGCGATTTTCGCGGTGAGTTTATATTCATTAAAAATTAAAATCATGTTTATTCTTTCTTATATTTCTAGCCCACTCCAGGCCTGGTAAAGGCCGTGAGCCGCGACGGCGGTCACCGCAACGCCGTTCAACCCTCGTCGTTCGGCCGCCCCGTAGTTCGTCGTCGCGGACACGTGGACCGCACCACAGTCGGTCGGATCGGGGTCGATTGCCGGCGATGACGCCCCCCGTCAACCGACACCCGTTGCAAATGATACCACCGTGGCCTCGGGAACCACGGTGGACACCGACGCCGAGCCATCTTCCGTAAGTTTATCAAAAATATTCTTATTTAGCCTTAATTAAATCTTAATCCTATATGAATTGTAGGAACTGAATGAAACTCCATCTCCCCGCTTCGGGTTGTGGAAGGACCATTGTAAGTTGCCAATCAGATAATTCCTTTAAACGCCATGCTTTTTTTCATTGTTTTACTGTTATTGTAACTTTTTTATAATAAAATGCTATTTCAACGAACTATATTATTTGCAGATGTTAATTGATATGCAGCTGAACAGTGTGATGGACGAGTTTGTGTCTGCCACGGAAAAAACAGTGTAAGTTGGCAATTGGAGAATTTCTTTTAATGACATAATTATAACAGTATTGAATTTATTTTATGTTTTTCAGATGAATAAAAACTTCTTTTTTTTACATCTATCTTGTTTTTTTTTTTTATTATGATAGTTATAGTCATGGTTGTGTACACACTGTTGTGGTATAAATTATGTTGGCTATGTGATAGGCGTGAAATTTTAATGTGGTTGGATCGAAACCAATATTTTAACAACTAATAAAATAATAAATAAATATAGTCTATGCCATTTTTAGATATATTTATTGCATAAAAATAATAGTTAGTGAAATACAAACAACAAGATAAGTCAAGAGTGCACTTACAACCTATGGTTTTAACTAAACTTTACAAAGTATAATAATATAATAATAACAAATAATTAACAGCACAACGTAATGAACAAAAATGTTGTTTTAGAATAATTAATATGTTACATACTATAGGATATTTCATATTAAATTGTGCTAAGAGTAGCTAATTGCGCTAAGCTAAAACAGGTAATTAAATACCAACAACACATATTACTATCAATTTAAAAGTATAAAAGTTAAAAAGTATAAATCAAACGTAACATATTTAACAATATTATTTAATATATTATAGGCAGTTAACATAATAGTACAATGATATTCAATTTTAATTTAAGGCAGTTAAATACAAACAAAAGAACAAAACAAAAAGGTAGTAGGTCACAAGGTTGAGAATATTGCGAATTAAAGATTACAGAGAATAAACAAATTAAACACAAACACATAATAAAATGCTACATAATACCACACTAAATGATACAACAGTGATAAAAGCTGTTTGTGAGTTATTAATACTATGTACAAATCACTTTTTTTTGTTTATTATGCTATTATTGATTTCTTATTGTGTGTCTTAGTTAATTAATAATACTAAGAAAAAAATTAATATTTAACAAATTGTGTTTAAGTTATTCATACAGCAATAATAATAAATTATATTATGCATTAAGCGTGTATACGAAACAGTGGTAAGACTGTATGTCTGTATGAGCTATTATTATTATTTTTCTAAAATATTACAAGTTATTCATACAGACCGTTTTAATAATTGTATGCTTTAGGCAGTTAAATACAAACAAAAGAACAAAATAAAAAGTTAGTTAATATTGTTAACTAAACATTACAAAGTTATAAACACACATTCACAGCGATGATTCAAATAAAATGTTACATATTATAGGATTAAATTGTGTTTAAGAGTTATTAACATATTACAAACAATAATATGCCTAATTTTTAAGTATTAAACGTATAATGTGTTATGGGTAGTTAAATACAAACAAAAATGTATGAGGTTGTGAATAATTACTAAGTTTAAACAAATTCAAATTAAATATTACATATCACAGTGTGGTACCACACTATAGGATACAATATATATATTATATATTACACTTATAATGATAAATATTATGTTTTTCTTTAAATCTTTACTAACTGTTTGACATTAGTTATGAATACACCTTTGAGTATTCGCATCCAGAGAGACCACGTGAAGGTTGTCAAACTTTCTCTCCACACACAGACTCCGCAGAGATTTTCCTTGATCCTTGGGGGTCACACATGCCTATAAACGAAACATAAAACCGTAGATGGTTTTCCTTGATCCTTGGGGGTCACACATGCCTATAAACGAAACATAAAACCGTAGATGGTTTTCCTTGATCCTTGGGGGTCACACAGGCCCGTAGATAGTTTTCCTCGGTCCTTGGGGAGTCACACAGGCCCGTAGATGGTTTTCCTCGGTCCTTGGGGGGTCACACAGGCTCGTAGATGGTTTTCCTTGATCCTTGGGGGTCACACAGACCCGTAGATGTCACATAAAGCTGTAGGAGATTTTCTTTGAAAGTTGAGGGTCACACAGGCCCGTAGAGGAATCTACAAATAAACTTATATTACTTATAATACTTCCCTGTACACGATATTCTTGGTGACGAATCGACCGTCATCACCGTACATGCCTACTCTCAGTGATTGTGCGTTTCTCACTCTCGAAAAAGCTACGTACAGTTGCCCATGCGTGAACACGGGCGACGGCAGTAGCAAACCCACTCGATCAAACGTCTGACCCTGTGACTTATTGATAGTCATGGCCAGGGCTCGGAAGTTGTGGCAAATGCATATTTTTTTTGGTTTGTCCTAGAACACCCAAAGTAAGATACAAATATGTTTCACACTTATCTGATGTCATACACGAAATTTTATTTTGCCATTTTTTGCATATTTATGATTTTTATTGCTATTTTGCCATTTTAAGGTTTTTAGTGCTATTTTTGGTTATATTATCAGATAATTTGGAAAATAACCACATTTAGTTGAAAATAACGATTTTATTTGGTTATATTTTTAAAAATATTCAAATTATTGGAAATAAAGCGAATAATATTTCATGTTTTTACCGTTCTACAATTCATCGACGGTCCGATGTATTAATAGTTCGTGACGTCAGTGTTATTCCCTTATTGTATCATTGCAATAGATTATCAAAACAATTAAATACGATTACAGATATGTCTGTATGGTATATACTTTATCCTTTATAGTTTTAATTTTAGTACTCCCGATTCCGCCGTTGTCGAACCTTGTCGTCGTGAAATAAATCGTAAATCTAGATACGTATTTTAATATCAATTAAAAATGCCTAAAGAAAAAAAAACATTATTAAATCGCCTTCGTTTTTATGTTGATGAATTCGGTTCCGATATTTTTAAAATTGATTCGAGTATTTTATTTTGTAAAATTTGTGAAACAAAAGTAAATTCTGATAAAAAATATAACGTGTCTCAACATTTAAAAACTGACAAACATCTCAAGGGCATTAATCGATGTAAAGAACAAACACAAAGAAAACAACAACAATTATAATTTTTTCAAGTTAAATGCATATTTTTTGATTTTTCATGCTATTTATAGCGCATATTTTGGAGTTTTTTAGTGCTTATTAAGGAGCTAAAAATTACCATTTTTAGTGCCACAACTTCCGAGCCCTGGTCATGGCGAAAGACAACCTGAATTGAACACGCCGCATTATGATGGGCAGGTCTTCGCTACTGGACGTGAGCGGTATCGCTGGCACGATGATATCTTCCTGTGCGTCACCGCTCAAAACCCTGGCTTTAAAGTTATGATGACGCAGTTCGGTGACCATCAACCTCGTACCGTTGCACAGTCGTCTCTTTGGATCTAGATTTCTGAGCAACATAACAATTGAACCCACTTTCAACGTCAGCCGGTACGGCGGCAAGCCGTCTGGTTCCAAACTGTTGAGGAACTCTGTGGGGAAATTGGCCACTTCGTCTGGATCGTCGACGACCACAGTGTCGATGGCGGTGTAGCTCCTCTGAACGCCGTCGACGCGTCGCAGCACGTCCCTGTTGACATCTCTACAATCGTCGTTCCTGGGACACAGAACAATTCTCCGAGCAAAGTCGTCGACGTTGGCCAAAGACATTTACTGCGGATAGACAAAATCAATTAAATCGGCAACGTCACATACCATATCTTGAGGGATTAGCACGGTGTCCCGAACCCCGTCGACCGCGGGCAGTTGACCGTTTCCGAGCCGAAGTAACCAAGTCGCAAATTGCACGTCGTTGTCGGCGCGCATGTTGCGCACCAGGTTGAAGCGTTCCATACCGCCCCATAGACTGTTGTGTTTGATCGAAGACATGACGATGTCACCTCTCGATCCTCATCGGACTACGGGCAATATCTGTCTGAAGTCACCTGCGAACAACATGGGCTTACCACCGAAAGGTAATTCTGATCTCATGACGTCCCTGAGCAGCCGATCTACCACAGTCAGTTGCAGTCCTGGGGACATTGGCGCCGCGTTGCGTATCCTGTGCGCTCGCTCGGACTGCATGGTGATGGTCGATGTGGAGTCGTCGGTCAGAGTACCGAAGGCAATCCGAACGTCGAGTGCACGGTCATGCCACCATCCATGAGAGACGCCGCGATCCCGGTGAATGCGACGCACAACACCGACTGCCCTCGGTTGCGGAGCGACCATATGAGGCATCCGTACAGCGTCGTTTTCCCGGTACCACCGTGTCCGTCGACGTAGAAAGTTTTCGCTACGTCTCGACCGTCGTCAACGGCCGCCATCACGCGGTCGAACACCGTCCGCTGTTCGGCGTTCATGTCGTCCGATTGTTGGACCCACAGTGCGGCCGCGTCGATTGCGTGGAACAGTATGTCGTCCTGTTCGAATTTCCAGCATTAGGGGGTCAGGCAGGGGAAAACCGTAGTCGCCCAGCGACTTTCCCTGCGCACGAAGTAGATCTCCGATGGCGTTTAGACACGCGGCTCTCGCGCGGTCGACGTCTTGGAGGCGCCGATTGAAATCCTCCATCAGGTTTGTTTCGTTCGCCTCGTACAACGCCAGCGGGCTCGCAGAACAGAAAGTTCAGTCTGAAAAGAGCCCTTTTAGTCAGTCGCAAATTGGAATCCGAAGAACTGTGTGTAGGGCCGCTAGTATTTGCATACGGCGTATTATAGTACAATTGCCTCGGTATTATGTCGTACAATGAATATGCACGATGTATACACGTCGGGAACGTCAACTGTCTCCCCGTGATGGTAACGTCGGTTGCCGCCTAGTTTTGACGAGTGTCTTCGCTGCGGTATCGTCGGTTGTCGCCTTGTTTCAGGTAGATGTTGACGGTAGTGTTGTTGGCGGACGAATGATGGCGTTTCGTAAATGTGACCGGCTTATATACTGTGCCCCGTACCGACTCGTAAACCACAGGTGTGCCGCCGTGCGTAACTGTGTTTCCCGTCGGTACGGTTTGCCTCCCTATTCGTACAATTTTGGGGTTTTGATTATGGTAATATTATTTTTTATTTCGTTACGGTCTCCTCTATCCATAGCTGTGTTTGTTATGAATGTCCAGAAAATGACCAGAAGGTTTTTTAATTCGCCACTTAACTCTTACGGTGGTGTCGTTTGTGCGTGCTGTGTTGTGATTGGTGGTCCTGAGAAGGACCGTTTTATGTGGTTATAGGAACTCCGTTACACATGTAATTATATATTTAAAAAATCAACAATAAATAATAATGATAGCCTACATTATTTTACATTTATGGGGATATGTAAAGATTGTCGGGCAAAGATTAATGGATGGTCTGATATTAAACCTACTGAGAAAAATCAAGTTTAGGAAATTCAAATTGTAGCTGATAAACCGAAAAAATAAAAAAAGAACCATGTAACCAAGATATATTGCAAAGGAGTTGAAAGAGAACAGATTAGTCAAAACCTTTTGCATGATCTGCCTTCGAATTGGCGATGGAAAAAGGTAAACGACATATGTGACTTTGGTGATAAAATACCACATGTATATAATGACATAGTGTTAAGACAAGCGAAGAATGAATACAAGGCAAAACAACTGGGAATAAGAGAAACAGATCCAATCCAATCTCTGGATATTCTTAAGCAGTCTTCACAAAATGGTTTGATTCACACAATAAGTTTAAATTAATTTTTTGTGCATTATTGGTCACCATTTCAATTAGCTGTAAATAAAGCAGCACATAAAAAAGGTCATTGCAAATTGGCAATTGATGCAACAGGTAGCTTAGTTAATAAAATCAAACGGCCTACTGCAGACTTCCATCACATATTTCTGTATGAAATAGTTGTATATGGTCATGGATTCCAAGTTTCAATTGGAAAAATGTTGAGTGAAAAACAGAATATGCCTACCATTCAATACTGGTTACAAAAATGGCTAATGACCGGAATTCCAGTTCCGAAGGAGGTATGTTTAATTTATTTGTTACATAATGAATCTATTAACTTTCTTTAATATCAATACTTAAAAAATGTATAGGTAATATACTATTAAAACGAAGCTAATTATTATTAGCTAAATATTAACTAAATTAGATAAAATAAAAAATTAATTATGAAATACATTTTACGTCTATATAGTAAAAAAGAAACTTATTTGTGAGTAATTATATCTAAATAAATAACTCTCCTATACTTATTTTTTACCCTCCTTATTACTCATATATTCCTTTGATAGTCGATGCCAAATAGGTGTATCCTCTGTCACCAATTTGACTTTACAATCTTTCAAAGGATTAGCAAAGTTAGTTAAATGTGACAACTCGCATAAGTTAGATCCCGTCCGGTAATGAATTGGTTGATCACCCTTACAAAGTGTATATGTTCCTAGCTTTACACATGATTCCCATTGGTTTACCCCAAATGAGATAAAATTTTCATTATCGTTACTTAGTGCTAGGTAGTCGACCTCAAGGGAAATCAGGGCTATGGTATTTTTATCGTATTGGATGGGTAATGAAATAGGATGATACATGGTATACTCCTCCCCAGGTGTTAACGGTATGCCTATGGAGAAAACTAAATAATGCTCCTGATGAAAGATTGTTAGTTCGGATATTTGTAGAAGTTCTGTTAAAGATTTGAGTTCGATTTCCAATGGCAATGCTGTTCCCAACGGTAGATTCATTTTAATTTCTCTCAGTTCCATAAGAAGTCTTTCTGATGTAAACACGCTGGTATGTATTTTTCCATTCATCGCTGAATTAATTATATACATTAAATTTTGGGTTTGGTACGAGTACTGATTGAGTAGAATTTCGAAAAGGAGCGCCTGTTCAAGTAACCTTGTCTTGAACTCAATCCGGTTGAGGTTCTGTATAATAACTTCCGTTTGCTTTTGCAAATATTGCAGATTTCTTTCGAGTTTTTCCTGGTGCTGTGATATCTCTTTTATTTGATGATCCGTTTCTACCCGCATGATTCTCATTCTTTTCGAGTTTAGGGTGATATTCTGATTTTTGCTTTGAGTTAAGGCTAGTATCTTGTTAAATATGAACTCGATGTCGATATTCGAGTATATGCCTTACAAGGCATTCACCACCTGTTGGACGGTGTGGACCAATCCTCGTCGTATCCTCGTTTTCCCTGTATCCTTATCTCCAATGGAAAGTAACATATTTCGGTGATTGGTTTCGATTTCATACAGGTAAGGCAAAGTTGCTCTGGCAAATAACTGTACGAATTGCTCGCATGCATTGGATATTTCTGTACTTCCGAACCGCTGAGTCATTAGTTCGCAAATTTTCGCCGGCTTCATATTGTGACATGATAGTTTGGTATTTGTAGCTTGGCTCTGCAAGGTTCACGTATGCTACTAAATTCCAATTGAAATACGACATCTTCACTGACCCATGATTTTCGAAATATAATCCCTGATGATCTTGGAACGACGTGATGTTATAGGCATTTGTGGACTCAAAAAGATGTTCTGCTTGATACTGTGGAAGTTCAGCGGTGACTATGAGAGGTTGAAACAACATTAAAACGGTGTATGATAAATACCGCTGCATTCTGATTGTGTTTATACTCGATTGTTATTGTTTACCGCTTGATAAGGATGTCTTTGATAAGAGTGCAGCTGCGACAGTCGGCTCGTCCCACTGACCCACTTGTTCGGTGGCGTTGTCCTTGTCCCACTCCTTCGACGGCGGTGCGTACTGGGATGAAGACTGCTCCCTGACGGTAACGATGTGTATCACGGCGGTGGCGGCGGCGACGACGACGACGACGACGACGACGACGATTTTTGTCACGGTGGCGGTGGCGACGATGTTCTGACGACACTAGCGACGGCAACGATAATATTAATAACGACGAAGCACTAACGAACGGGCTCCTCCCAGACGGACGGGGCGCTATTTCGTTATTTTACGTACGAGTGCTTTGAACGGGTTGCCCGCCACGGTGGCTACGACGCGGCACTGTGTATGTTATCTTTACCCGACCTTGGCGACGTACGGCTACGCAACACCCTCATAAAGTTAGCAGCACAACTATGACAGACACTAATGAAACACATCCAACAAATTTGTTGGTGACTTGTTGAACATTGTTGGATCACTCCCGGAATTTGTTGGACATTATTTTCGCCGGTAGAGCTTTTCGAACTTTTGTGCTGCCAACTTTACCCCAACAGCACAACTTTAAGTTACAGAAATTTCACCCTAATGAAAAATGTCCAGCTTGGTTTGTTGGACACTGTTGGATCACTCCCGGAATTTGTTGGACATTATTTTCGCCGGTAGAGCTTTTCGAACTTTTGTGCTGCCAACAGCACAACTTTAAGTTACAGAAATTTCACCCTAATGAAAAATGTCCAGCTTGGTTTGTTGGACACTGTTGGATCACTGCCGGAATTTGTTGGACATTATTTTCGCCGGTAGAGCTTTTCGAACTTTTGTGCTGCCAACAGCACAACTTTAAGTTACAGAAATTTCAACCAAATGAAAAATGTCCAGCTTGGTTTGTTGGACACTGTTGGATCACTCCCGGAATTCGTTGGACATTATTTTCGCTGGTAGAGCCTGAGTTGTGCGGAAAATATCACCGCATCTAAAATTATTTGAACCTAGATTATCTGTACAAATGTAAATGTAAATACAGTTAATAAGTACCAATTAAGTCTTAACTGTAAAGTAATCCTATGTAATTTTTTTTATAAATTTCTGTTAATAACTTTGTTGTTGATGCCTAACAATTGATAAAAAAAAAAAATGTGAATTAAAATAACATTTTATTCTTTGATTAAAATAACTGTAGTATAAACTGTAACTAAAAATGTAAAAATAATAAAAATTATTTAATTATTTAACCAACCAGGTTATATATATATATAAAAAAAAACTTAAATTGCTTAATTTCTAATGAAATACAATATATGTGGTGTAGCATTAACATTTTTAATGGTGTTGAGCCTTTTTATTTTTTTACTAATATCATCGTGGACTTCCCAAAATCCACTTGCACGATATACATATGATACATAATGCCCCATTTTTCCTATTTCTGGTGCAACATATGCAATCACAGCAACAAATCTGAAACTTCAATAAAAAACAAATATTAACATTTTAACTATTTAAAATTTTAAAATAATAACAAATAATGAATTAATCCCACATAATAAGATTGTTATTAAATGCATTAATTAATTTCAAAATTGTAATGTTTAATGTTAGGATTATTATTGAAAACCCGCATCTAGAAAATATTACATGCATATTACCCATAAATATTTTGTTGATTTATATAATTTATATGATACGATATTTCAAATTGTATTATATTTATTCTACAGTGTGATAACGATAAGTGGAAACACTCAATAACTATGTGCAGGCTTCATATATTTCAATTCTGCTTTTTCGGCTAACTAATAAACATTATTATACACATTTTCAAATAATTAGACTATTTTTTTGACACTTAACTTTGCGCATGCGCACAATAACTTTTTTTTTTTAAATTGCATGATCCATTTTTGACCACAAATTATTTTTTTTGGTATTTTTTTATGAATTTTAGTGGTTGAATTTCTTTTCTAAGTCAAAAAATGACCGAGTTTCAGCAATTTGATTTTACGTTATTTGCACGGGTATAACAGATTATAAAATACTTAGTTAATAATAAAAAAATAAAAATAACTAATCCAATTTATGAAATACCTGTTTACCTATTGTAATAACGTAAAATCAAATTGCTGTAACTCGGTCATTTTTTGACTTAGAAAAGAAATTCAACCACTAAAATTCATAAAAAAATACCAAAAAAAATAATTTGTGGTCAAAAATGGATCATGTCATTTAAAAAAAAAAAAAGTTACTGTGCGCATGCGCAAAGTTAAGTGTCAACAAAATAGTCTAATTATTTGAAAATGTGTATAATAATGTTTATTAGTTAGCCGAAAAAGCAGAATTGAAATATATGAAGCCTGTACATAGTTATTGAGTGTTTTCACTTATCGTGATCACACTGTATATTAGAAACGTAGCTGAGTTACATCTTGTGTATCATGTAAATCTTATGTATATTATATACTAGAAATATTAAGTTGTTATAACAATATAATATGTGTACCTGTAATTTTCTAATTCGATGTTCAATGGCATTTCAAATAATTTGCACGTCATTTCCCGTTCATTTCAACATATGTTCATATTTGTTTCAATGAACAAATGATGTCCAATATCTTTGGTTATTGAAACCATTCCTGAGCATCCATCTCTGTAGCATTTTCTGCTATACCCACTCAGTTGTGATGGTGTCATATTAATAGCCTCTTGTAAATCTCTAAAAGAACCTAATAATAAAACACCCAAATAGTATACTATTTATAGTCAAAATACAATATATTAATTTATTATTAAACAATACTTATTCTTTAAAATATAAATATACCTGAAATTAACTTATTTTGATCGATAGGCATTAATGTTGTGTTTGCTATGGACTGTTCGCATTTACTATTATTGCAAGTTTGGTACTGATAGATACTTGGAGCTTTTATAAAAAGTTTTTCTATCAATGTTGCGACATTCGATTCCGCATTATATTCAATGAATTTACCGACATAGTCGTTTTTTGTACAATAATCTTTGAGAATCAACAAACGGTCTTCGTAAAATTTACCAGTGGCACCTTTTTCTACTAACTGAATAACTAGATTTAAGGTCAGGCATGAACTTTCATTAACATAACTTGCGTAATCTAGTGAATCCATATATGCTGTAGATATCATTTGGATAATCGAATCAAAAGCACATGTATTAATAATATGACATCGTTTTTTGTTTGGGTATTGGCCGATCATTATTGGTCGCATTAGAGTTCCATTTTTTACTAAACTTAACCTGTGTTTGGAAATATTATGGTTTACCTTTAATCTTGAACGAATTTCAGGATGCTTTTCTAAATACAATGATCTTTTGCTCTGTTGTGACTCTTTTTTTTCTTAAAAGTTGAGCTTGCCTTGTTCTTCCAATTTTCAATAATGGTTTCTTCCGGAGTTGAACAGTGACTAGTGTTACTGGAGTCTGTATTATGTTCAACGTTTTAATCAATAATAAATACTTTTGTTATATCTTCATCATTTCCTGAAGATATTGAACTTTTAGCAACATTACTGTAATAATCTGTGGTTAAACTATGTGAAAGTTCACTTAATGCCCTCTTATTTCTTTTAGGTGTATTATAATTATCAGGAGTTTCAAAATCAGGTATTGTAGTTGTATTTTTGAGAGTATCATCCATTAGACTTCCACTTATTTTTACATCTCCTCGTATCGCCCTCAAATGTGTTACTAAAAACTTATCTACACGCATCCTAGCATTTTTTTTTACTATTGATGATTTTAAAGTAGAAAAGTAACCTTCTACTCTCGCAGAGGAGGCTCTTAAATTTGGGGATGAAAAATGGTTGACCATTACACCGGACCAAAGAGGAAATTCTAAACAAATATGCATTAATGATTTAACTAAATCTATACAAAACAATCCGTTCAAGTGATCACCAACCACTTTTGATTTTTCCTCTACTTCGCGTAACCAAGTTTCTATATTCATTACATAATTTGTTTCGTTATATATTTCATGTTGATCTTCATACAAAAAAATTTCTTCATCACTACTAATGCCTTTATAATCGCGGTTTATTTCATCATTTTCTAAATCTGGTAAATCCACTGTATTAGTGGAAGAAATCAGATTTATTAATTGTCTTTGGTCCTCCTCGGCAGGAGTGTCTTTGTTATTACTATCCCTTCCATCCGTCTTCGAAGATGCTACAGTTATGATCATATCTAATATTTTTTTAAATTGAATTATATCATGTTCTTGAATAAGTAGACAAATGCATCGTATATAGAAATCTCTTATCTCATATCGTACTTTCAAACATTTCCATCGACACAATATATGAACCATATGTGCTATATCGATTCGTACGAAACATTCCGGTAAGTTATTTTCAATTCCAATTAGGTATTCAAAGCATACTTTTACATAATCTTTAAGGGATTTCCTGTTGCAGAATGACCGGGTTATAGCCCCAATTAATGCTTTGGAATAATCAGAAATACATTCATTTGGTGATTTATTACCCATATTGGTCCAGCATGACATCCAATAATTAATGGACAACATATCCTGTTTCTCAGACAACTTTTGAGATATGGGTACAGTTTTACCTTCAATTTCTACTACCATTTGGTATAAAAATATATGTGCTGATTGAATTTTATTTATAGTCCTCAAAATTGGTAGTACGAGTGATCCAGTCGCATCGACACTCATAGTAATCCACTTCTTATGACGAATTTCTGATTTATAAATAAATTCTTGCGTCGGTAACCAGTAATGGATATAAAACGGATCACATCCAATACTATGTATTGATCCCATATGTTCAATTTCATACTTGAGAGTCACGATGCTCATAATTGGATTGCTGCCTTCAACACCAAGAGTCGTGTTTACGTGTTCCTGTTTAGCCATTGCAAGAACATGATTATTATACAAATTTGGTGGTTCTGTATCTCCGTAGTCCATTGTAGTATCAGCCATATTTCTTCGCCATTGGCTCACTCCACTATTTAGTACTTCTTTGCTAATAATTCCTCGTTTAGGCTGCCGTAAAAATCTTTTTTTTGAGTGATTTATATCATGTGTATTTAAAGCCATAAAGATTACTATCACATCATTTCCTGGCGTGGGAACCTTCCCAACATCACCAAAGACAATTGCACGACAATTAGGCTCTGAGCATTTGCCTTTAAACGAAATAAAGGCGTTAATTGAGCCTGGTGTAACATGGTGATATAGTATACTATACGAACATGGCAGCCCATGCTGTTCAAAAAATGTATCCAAAAAAATATCAACCCATCCATTTTGCAATTTCCATACTCGGCGCAATCCTTTTTTTGTCTTTTGAAGTTTTTCTTGTGGTTCAATTTGTTTATACGATGAGTATGGGACGGACACTTTAAATATTTGAGGGGTTCTAGATCGAAATCTTTTTTCAGAGCAAACTTTGTCAGCTAAAAAGACAGTATTTAAAAATTACTTGCTAATTACATTATAAAACATTATTGGTAAATTAATCAAAGACTAATAATTTTGTATAGTTGCATTTTTTTTTGTGCTAAAAACTATTAAAATTAAAAAGTTTAACAGATTTTACATCAAAATTCAAACAGTATAAAAATAATATAATATATACATGTTTGATTTCAGTAATTTAAATATATTTAAATATTATCAAGTTAGATTTTCATTTAAACCAGGGATCGGCCACCTTTTTGGTGTCAAGGGCCAAAAAATAAAAATAAATTTTTTCACGGGCCATAATTTTAAATATACCTTATTTTATTTAAACAAAATATTATAGTTGTTTAAAATTTAATTTATTTAAGTACATTTCTGTTTGGTACATTAACTATCGAGGTATCTACAAACAAAGTTATAATTATAATAATTACACGTCTTAATAATAATAAAAAAATACATAGTAAAAAATAATATAATATTGGAAAAAAAAATAATAATAAAAAAATATGATTTTTGAGTTTTATTTTATAGATATAATTATAATCGCGGGCTGCTTAAAATTGCTACGTGGGCCGCGGGTTGCTGACCCCTGATTTAAACCATCAGTTAAAAATGCACACCTATAAAAAATAATGAAATAAATTTCCAAACTTTCGTAAAAATTAGTAGTTATATAACCATTATTGTGAGAAAACGACAAAACGTAAGTCATATTTCGGATATATTGAATTTATATATCAATTTTACAGGATATTTTACCAGTGCCGCATTTAGACATTTTGCGCCCCGGTGCAAAAAAAAACAACGCCCTTCTAAGGGCCTACCTATAGAAAATATAAGAGATAGATCCTCGTGAACCTTTAAAATTTTAAGCAAAGAAAAGAATATTTGTTTTACTGTTTTTTTTATAATATTGTTTAATAATTACATGATCCCCCTGCCCTCTCGACGTAGATATATTTAAATGTATACCACTTAAACACTATTTATAATATATAATTTTTTTTTTTACATATTTAGGTACATGATGAATAAATATAAGAAAATCATAATATTATAAACTATGTAAATTAATATTATATGTTATATAAGTACAATGTATTAACAATTTTAATAAAAACAATGTAATAATATAATATAATATTTGTTTGTATAGATAGGTACCTAAATTTTTCTTCTACTTTGTAGTGTTGCAAATTCATGAATAACGTCATCAAACTCAATGTTAGCTGTTATATCAGATTCTATGTTCATAATAGCTAAATAATTAAGCCTTTCTTCAGTGGTACAAGACCTCAGATAAGTTTTAACACGTTTCAAGCACGAGAATGACCGTTCTGTCGAGCAATTACTGACAGGAGTACATAACAGCATTCTGAGAGATACATCTATATAAGGGTACATACCTATTAAATCATTTTTCCTCAAAAAACTACACATATCCTGAATAGTTTTAGGAGCCTTATCACCAATACTTAATAAGTGACTCCTAAAATGAACACATTCATTAGCAAATAAAGTGCTGAGATCATCTTTGTATTCATTTCTAAGTACTTCAGCATTCTTTCGGACTTGAATTGATGTCATCTCTGTTAATTTGAAAAAAAAATTGTAATTTATAAGTAGATTTTCATATTTTTCATTTCTTTTTTCTAATTGTGACCGCAGTTGATCAAGTATGACAAAATAGGTATTAACTTTAAAATGAGAATATTCAACTGTTGTATCTTTAGATGGCCCTTCATCAAAAAATTGTTTTCTTATTTTTGATCGTTTAGTACTGGATTGAAACTGTTTAATTTTACTTTTTTCAATTGCACATTGTTTAAAATAATCATAATTTTCATCGGAACGTAAATCAATGATATAAGTTATTAATGATTTATACAATTCACATACTACACCCAAATCGATATTGACAGATTGTAATTTCTTGTTAGTAATGTTAAATCGGTGTAATATTTGACCCCAGAATATAGATAGAAATGCAGTTTCTAAATTATTTAGTTTGTTGATAATTCCTTTAGCTTCATTTCGTGTAAGTGTTTTCTCAGTATCATCATTTATTATTAGATTTAATGCATTAATGATTAAAGACCAGTTTTTGTTTAGAGATTGGCAAGCATCATCTCTGGCAGACCATCGTGTTTCAGAAAGTCCTTTTATAGATGTGTTTAGAATTTTCCAGCGGTGAGTAGAAGCTGTGAAAAATGTGTAAACATTTTGAAGTAAATCAAAAAATAAGACAGCTTGAGTACAACAATCCACTGCATTGGTTCCCACCAAATTAAGGGAATGAGCAGAGCATGGTACAAATTTTGCCAAAGGATTGACTTCTTTAATTTTTGCTTGCAGTCCAGCATAAATTCCTGACATATTGCTAGCGTTGTCGTAGGATTGGCCTCGAAGATATTCAATATTTAAGTCATATTTTTTAAATACACTAAATACAGCATTTGCCATATCTTCTGCTTTATGTCCTATTTGATCTAAAAAACATAAAAATCTTTCGACAGGTTCACCTTTATTGTTGACATATCGAACACAAAAAGAAAGTTGGTCGATATGTGATATGTCTGGTGTAGAGTCAACACTGATTGAGAAATATCGAGAAGCTTTAACTTCTTGAATAATTGTATTTAATACTTGTCTAGACATTATGCTGATAAATTGCTCATATACATTATATGATATGTATGATGTATTACCTTTTCCTGGATTTCCATAAGTTTCTAAATGGTTTGATAAGAAAGGGTCAAACTCAGCCAATAATTCGAGGGCCATAAGAAAATTACCATTGTTATTACATCCTATTTTTGAAGTTGCTCCTCTAAATGCCAATCCCCTGGATGATAAACGTTTAACAACAGCCACAACTCGTTTTAATACATTTACCCAGTATGTACGTTGAGTTTCTATTTGTCTCACCACATTATTGTCAATCCGACCGAGTGTATTGCCACGATCTTTCATTTTTATGATATTAGAACGGTGATTTGAAGAATTAGTGTGTTCTAATATACGCTCCTCAGCTTTTTGCCAATTAGAAAAACCAGTTGTAGCAAATGCTGATTTGTTACCAAATAAAAGACATGGACAGCAAAAAATAACACCTTTGCTCTCAGAGTACATAAAAAAGTCTCGTTTCAATTTTTCTCCATTTTTTAAAGTGACCTGAAGATAGCTTAAATTAAAATACCTGTAGTAGGTTTTATTAACACCTTTTTGAATTTTAATATAGGCTCTTTTTGACTTTGAAAAATTCATACTGGACACATTTTGAGAAAAACCATGAATACACAAATAATTTCGAGTAGAATTGTTTATGGACCATAGAGCTGGATCAGACCTATAATAACATAATAATATATTAATATGGCATAATATATAAGTATAAATGTTTTCAATTGTATTTCAGAGAGGTGTATTTTTATATATACAACAGAATTATCAAAAAAGGAGACATTTTGGTTTAATTAAAGCTAACCATATAATAAATTAAGTATTTTGTATATGGACTTTTATAAATGAATATTTATAAATAATTAACTAATAATTACAGTAGGTAAATAACATTTTAGAACTTTAATATAATTAATTTAAAAGTTTAATACTTTTTAGTTTTTATCTCTAAGATTAGATTCTATAACTTACCCAGGAATGATATAAGCAGTCTCTGCTACTTTAGAAATAGTGTTATCATCTATCGCTTGACAATCCGTTTCAATTTTACTACCATTGCAAACACGCTTTGGTACTTTTGAAATTTTTTTCTGATCTATCTCTTGACATTCCATTTCAATTTCATTAGGATCTTTTGTTTTAAAATATATTATTTTTAATTTTAATACAAATATAGAACCAAAATTATATAAAATATTAGCTTACTATCATTGCAAACAGTCTCTGGTACATTTGAAATTTTTTTCTGATCTATCTCTTGACATTCCATTTCAATTTCATTAAGGTCTTCTGTTTTAAAATATATTATTTTTAATTTTAATACAAATATAGAACCAAAATTATATAAAATATTAGCTTACTATCATTGCAAACAGTCTCTGGTACATTTGAAATTTTTTTCTGATCTATCTCTTGACATTCCATTTCAATTTCATTAAGGTCTTCTGTTTTAAAATATATTATTTTTAATTTTAATACAAATATAGAACCAAAATTATATAAAATATTAGCTTACTATCATTGCAAACAGTCTCTGGTACATTTGAAATTTTTTTCTGATCTATCTCTTGACATTCCATTTCAATTTCATTAAGGTCTTCTGTTTTAAAATATATTATTTTTAATTTTAATACAAATATAGAACCAAAATTATATAAAATATTAGCTTACTATCATTGCAAACAGTCTCTGGTACATTTGAAATTTTTTTCTGATCTATCTCTTGACATTCCATTTCAATTTCATTAAGGTCTTCTGTTTTAAAATATATTATTTTTAATTTTAATACAAATATAGAACCAAAATTATATAAAATATTAGCTTACTATCATTGCAAACAGTCTCTGGTACATTTGAAATTTTTTTCTGATCTATCTCTTGACATTCCATTTCAATTTCATTAAGGTCTTCTGTTTTAAAATATATTATTTTTAATTTTAATACAAATATAGAACCAAAATTATATAAAATATTAGCTTACTACCATTGCAAACAGTTTCTGCTACTTTTGGAAATGTGCTTGTATCTGATTGTTTAATGCTAAGCTCAAGTAATTCTGGGACTTCTGTTTTTTAATATAATATTATTAATAGAAATAAAAACATTTAAATACTTCTTTATGAATAAATTAGTTATGATATGAGTTAGTATTATACAATAATACAATTATATTCTAATATGATAAGTCATTTTTTTTTTTTTAAAATATTTTAGTAAAATACTCAGATTATTAATTGTTTGTATCATTACCTATATCGTATCGTATCTGATTAATAGGTACATAAAACATAGGTATATTGTAACTTTACATCAGTATAACTTATATTATATAGTGTATATTTACTTTCAACTGTAGGAGATGTTTTTTCTCGAAACATGTCTTGAATTTTTCTGCATTTGTTAATAACATTAAGTTCATTTTTGTGTTTTAACAAAGTTTTTTTACGATTTTGAAATCCACTTAACTTTTTTTTGCCGGTCATAATTAATATAATATTTAAAAAAAATATAGGTAATAAATAAAACGTTTAAACAGCGCCGAGTAGTAAAGGAAATAAAATACCTAATACGGGAATACGGGATCACTAATCACATTGGCATCATTCACAAATACTGAGGATTAAAACGCTCAAGTTTGTTCAGTTTGTTGACTAAGTAATAATTGTATTTTTGTAATAACTAATAACGCACACCACCCGGCACCCGCGATAACAAAATATGCCGTATTTTAAATAATTATAATGTCTATTGACAATTTGACATACGAGTAATCATACCATATTTGGGAAAACGATTTGGGAATTTGGGTTATTAATAATTATCGATCATTGATAGCTATAATATTGCTATAAATACATTAGTTACATTAGTTGTTATCTTTAATCTTACAAACAGTACAATACATTAACATTAAACATATTAATATAAATATATGTATATAATATATATATATATTATATGATACTGTTATTAAAATAATTTAAATAAGGAGTTTTAAATTTTCACATGTGAACAAATTTAAAATTTCTGACCACAACATTTTGGCGCCCCCTAATTACTGGTGCCCGGGGGCGCCCGGGGCAGTTGTAGCCAGTGCCCCCCCCCCTAAATGCGGCACTGTATTTTACACTGCATCGTTTGATGATACTGTATTTGTTCCATGTGTTAGTGTTATCGTGCTATTTATACATATTTCATTATAATGAATATTAAGCTTTTACTTTTTATGAACTGTTTTAATTTATTGTTATTCCAAAAGTGAGGATCTCACTTTTATTAATTTTTAAAAATAAATATTTTATTGCATTTGAAAAGTAAAAAAGCGGGTAAGTGGGTATCGCTCTGCTGTACATTAGGTGCCATATGGATCACTATTATATATTATAGAAGAGTTAAATTTGAATGTAATGATAGGTATCATTGCATACGAAAAACGATTCTGAACGGAGATGATTTTGACGAATTTTTGTCAATATTTGAATTTCAAATGTCAATTAAAAAAAATCGTGCCTAGTAATATTATAATTTCTTAATCACTATAAGAATAACTTACGAGAAACTTTGTATCATATTTTCAAGTATTTTTACTCGACAAAAATTTTTTATCGACATTTTAAAAAACAATTATCAGAAAAATCGGAAATTTCAGTGGTCTATAACTAGTTAAAAAAAAATCGAAATATTTTGAAAAAGTAACTGTATATAGATAACACTAATATAAACATTTGGTGAAAATTTCAAGTATTTACAGTGATTAGTTTTTGAGTTACAACCATATAAAAAAATTAATTTGGTCGAAAACTGGTTTTGCGTAAAAATTTTCGTTTTCCGTCACTTGTTTTTGTTTTTCTCGATTTTTTTTTAAAACTGTCGGAAAATGTTTAATTTTGACCTCTATAACGCACCAAGCATATTCACTTTGTGATCGGAAACCACCCCCAAAGTTTAAAATTGAATCATTATTTTGACTAGTTATGCTGTACACAGACACACACAAAAAAAAACACACATCATTGTAATATAAATACATTCATCACTCCGTTCAGAATCTAAAAAATATTTTATTCTTTACTAAATATTTATAATTTATAATTTTACAACGATATAGGACATTATTGCTGCTTATTATAAAATAAAAAATATTATTGTATAATAAGTATATCTACCTAAATAAAATACAAAATAAGTATAAAAATAAATTACCATTCATATCACTTTCATTACTGTCATCTAAAGTAATTTCATCACTTTCATAATGAAGTTCCTGTGGTTCTGGCATGATAATATTCATTCTTTTCCTTATTTCTGATAATAGATCATAACGATTATTTTTTAATAATGTATAAAGATAGTCTCTATTTATTATTTTTTGATATCTCCCAGAACTATTTAATAAATCAGCAACTCTTTGCCAAGCCAGTGAAGACCAAGGAGGGAGTTCTCCATTGTCATTTAAAAGATTTTCCTTTATTACAGCTTCAATTATATCATTGACACGTTTAGCTGCCATCACAATAGCATCCTATAAATTAATAATAAAATGAGATACCTATAACTTCATGACCTAAAAAATTAGCATTAAAAGCATGTTTAGTAAGTTATTATCAGTGTTGAGCAGTACATATAATAGTATATATAGTTTATATAGATAAATTATCTAGATAAAACTGCAGCATCTTTATCTCATCTAGATAAATAAGATATTAGGTATCTAATTGTCATCTAAGATAAATTGTATTCCTATCTATAGATAAATAAATTATTTCTAGTTTTTTTTTTTTTTTTTGACTGATTTGTTGGTAGTTGGGTACTTACTTTTAATTTTTAATTTTATTAAACAGTTTTAGGGAACCTATTATTAATCAAACAAAATTAAATTATTACATTACTCCTAATAATAAACATGAATATTTTAACTTTTTTTTCATAGATTTTGTATAATATTGGTATAGGTATTTATATAGTAGTTTCAACTGTTTCAGGGAAATAATATTAATATTTATTTAAAATATATTTTATTAAAAAGTTCCCAATTAGTAATAATTGAAAACAATCAATAAGACTTACTCTATGTTCAGTTTGAATTGAAACAAAAAGTAGGTACACACTATAGAAATAAATCATTATTATTTTAATAAAAAAAAATTGCTCAAAATAATTTAAAAATATATTTGTTTTATGCATTTTAAAAATTATAATCTGAATCTGAATCTAGATAATTGTTTACGAAATTATCTGTATCTCATCTAGATATTATTTTTGTAATCTGGGCTCAACACTGGTTTTTATAGAAAAATACACACAGGACACAGAGGCTGATATAGTGAAGGGCGGAGGCTGTTCCTAATGCAAATTTTCCAAAAGACAGTAGGATTTGTGATTCAATGATTTGAATGAATTTGATTTTCGAAATTCCGAAGTGGGGGCCGGGGACATGGAGCTTTATATTATAATATGTTTACTACATATAGGCAATAGGCAGGCCCTGATTTACGCAAGTGCAGATAGAGCACTTTCACTTGGCCCCCTATTTTGGGGGGTCCTCCGATCTCCGTGAATTGTAGGAAATTTTCTGTACTAAAATTTTTTTTTAAATTAATTATTTTTAATAAATTATAATTCCCATAAACCTTATATTAGCATAAGTCATTCCACACCTCAATACAACATATTAAAATAATAATAATAAAAAATTGTTACAGAATATTTGATACATAATAACTATTTATAGATTTCTTCCAGCCCAGTATTTACTGATTAACCCGTCGTTGGTAACGCATTTCGCTCCCACAATTACCATTTTTAGAACCATTGGTTTTGGTTATTCAGTTATCCCCAGAAATGAATACCGAAAAACATTAATTAAACGTTATAAATAAACTAATATAGTTATTGTTGTCCAATGTTGTTGTACATGTTAGCGTTGTGTCCGCACGTCACTGATCGCTTTACCATATAATATTATTTATTTATGACAATATTATTATCATGTTATTTTATTATTATGAATATTATGCTTCAGCCGTTACTATATTTGTATATTAGTATATTTGACATTTGTCAGTAGTCAGTACTGTGGTTTATAAATTTGTACGCTTGTCGCTCACACAGGGGCGTCTCCAGACCTTGGCTATGGGGGGGGCGAAATAATAAAAAAATAAATATTAATTTACATGAGAATATGGGATTCAGATACTGAGTGATGAACCATTTTTTTTTCAACTTTTGTAATTTAGAACTATAATAGTCTCCTATCTATAAAATATTTGTGTCACTGAAATGTTACAATATTAAAAACAAATTGTCATAGTCATCATAGTATACAAATTTATTTTATTGATTAATAGTTAAATATAAGTAGTTTATAAAACAAAATCTAAAATTCTTTTATTTTTAGCAAAGCGGTCTATTATTTTGTCAACGCTTAATTGAAGCTGCCTATGTATATGTAAAAGCGCCAAACCTGTCAATCTACTTTGGCCCATTTCACTTCTTATCCAAGTTAGACTACTATTTAATTTATCATATTATCATAACGACATAACGTATTATCATATTTAAATCTATAACACTTATCAGTTGACTCCACTTATCAGTTATCATGGCCATGTGGAGTAGTTGCAAGGTTTATAGATACTAGTATGATACTATATGATCGCGAATACGTGTTTTGATAACAAGATAATATTGTGAAATTACTGAAATTTCATATTATATAAATGTCAAATAATTTAATATAAATTATAAAATTTACTAATAATTACTATGCAAGTCAGTCACCTTACGGGGGGGGGGGCGATCGCCCCTTTCGCCCCCCCCACAAGGACGCCCCTGCGCTCACACAGTCACACGAATCACACGTATATTTGAATAGGTGAGCATTAAGAGGACGATATACCCGCATGTGTTTTCTCCGTCTTACAAGTGCGTAACATGGCAAATTTTACGCTCAGCAGATCACGTTTTGGTCCGTTAGTTTAAAAATTAGAGTGAACTGACCTCTTATGAAATTTAAAGGTAAGAATATTATTTAGACAACCTCATAGGCTTTTTACCATATTTTAATTTTGAAGCGAGTTATAAGTATTTTAAAATTGTAAACATTTTGCATATCTTAAAATGCGTATAACTCGCTTCAAAATTAAAATATGGTAAAAAGACTATGAGGTTGTCGAAATAATATTCTTACTTTTAAATTTCATAAGAGGTCTGTTCACTCTAATTTTTAAACTAACGGAGCAAAACGTGATCTGCTGAGCGTAAAATTTGTTATGTTACGCACTTGTAAGACGGAGAAAACACATGCGGGTATAACGTCCTCTTAATATGATAATTTATAATATTCAAAACTTATTTTTTTAAATTTTCATGAATATTATTTATTTATATTTATTATTATTTATTATCAATATTTTCTCCTTCTCTCTACATAGATTTTTTCTAGACATTTTTTTTGACTTGTGGTGGTGGGGTAGGGGGTAGGGGCCCCCCAAAAATGTGTGCACTTGGCGGGACGGGTACAGTTTTCCCGATTTTGATAACAACTGATAACATCGAACCTGATAAGAACGAAAAAAAAAGGCTCTTGCCAACCTATAAAAGTTAGCACAAATCCGAATTCCCGCATCGTTAACCAGCAATTATATAAAAAATAAAAATATCAGTTTAATACCAATAGTGATTTTTCGAAAAATTCATACCAAGAAATTTAGTCTTCTATAAAATAAAACCCTGTTTAGTTATATTTTAATCAGTGAAGTTAGGCTTTAATCATTATACATTTAAATTTTATTTTAATTCATTGATCAATGTCCAATTATCTTAATAAATTATTTTAAACTTTATATTATGATTTAGATTAATTTTATAAGCAATTTGGCTTTTAAAATCGTACTAAAGGTTACCATTGTATTATAATATTGTAATCTTTTGATTGAAGTGCAGCTAATATTAGAGAATGTATTTAAACTTACTGAGCTATAATAATTAAATTGTGTATGCAAATTTGAATATGCCAAACAAAACTAATTACTATTTAGTCATATTTATTAGAAATGTATATAATTTATTTTAATTTTTAAAAACATAATTAACTATGGTAGTGTAAAAATATTATTAAATTCTTCATAGGCTTAAATTATGGATTATATATTTTGTTAATCAGTGGTTGAATTGGAAAAATAAATAAAGGTGGGCTCTAAATGAAGTTTAACAATTAAGCTAATCAATTTAATAGTAACCCTATTCCTTGATGAATATAATAATGGGGTACGCTTTAATTTGAAGAAAAGATGAAGAGTAGCTCAGTCCCTCCCGCGTCCTCCCCCAATTCAACCACAGTTGTTAATTAAATAAAGGTAGCATAGCCAATTAGAAAAAATTTAGTAAAATAAATAAAATATATTATAGTATTCATACATCCAGTAATTGAATTTTCATGAAATACATTTTATTTGTTTATTTGTAACTTTATAATAAGTAATAACATACATTTTTGTGTGATAAACTATTCTATTTATTTATTTATTTAATAGATATCAAACGTTAAAATAATTTTTGCTATATTGATAAGTAACAATAAAATTGTTAGTAATTTCTTATATGTTAATAGTTTTTAAAATATTTTATAAACAAAATTATTTTTTGAGACAAGTATTTTTGTAGATAATAGGTATAATAACTATAATATAAATATAATTTAAATTATAAACTAAACTTGTAATAGGTGTTGTTTATATTATAACAAAATGGTAAATTGCTATGTGCTACAAGCAGTTTTTTTTACTTATTTATCAAATTTATAATAACTATAATATTTATGTACATATTCTTATTGTGTAAAATTGTTAACATAATATGAATTATAGGTATCATGCTTTTTTTAGTTGGTAAAAAAATGAAAAAAATGATATTTATTTTCTTTAAATTTTATATACTGAGTTATATTTTTAATTGTTATATAAATTATATAGGTATTGTATTTTCTTTATAATATTACCACAGTAATAATATTATTACATTGTAAGTAATTATTTTTATTGTTTTACGTAAAATCATATTTTGTTTTAAATACGAGTATTTAATATTTTCAAAGTGTTACATTTAATTACTTTTCCAATTGTTATCTAATGTTATATATTTTATTTTCCTTGTACTATTCCCTAAAGCGATATTAGATATTAAGTATTTATTTTGATTTTTTGTAATAAATCATATTTGGGTTTTTTAACATTTTTAAATTATTACATTTAATTAATTATTATGTTGTGTTCCTGGTAATTTGTTTGCCTATACACTGTTACATAGGTGGTAACTATAATATAATACTGCATGTACAAAATCTATTAGCTTATACATTTTTCTAGTTTTTCAATATAACTAATTATCTTAACATTAATTATGAATGTTCAAATACCTACTTGTGTTAAGACTAGGTTAAACTGTCCAATGACTGATGTTTTAAAACTGAACTTTGTGTTATTTTTAATGTGTATGATTCAGTATCCTTTCAAATGTGTTTATTATTATGTATTATCCATATATTTTGGAAAATAAATTAATAATACTGAATTTTTGAACAAAATATTAAGTTCAACTAGTCCTTAATTGTTAAATAACTGGAATAGTTATCCTAACTTGTTGTCTAACATGAATTTATAATAAATAAGTACTTATAAAATAAGCATCTAATTATCTTAACATCAACAATTGTGTTTAAGAATCCCATTATAAAAATGTAACTATTTTAGATACTTAAAAAAAAAAAATGTAATCTGCAATGTAACGTTTACGACTCATGGCCATTGTAACCGATGTCTTTTGATCGATAAAAAAAAATGTAACTATAATGGATTGAAGAACACAACAGAAATAGAAGATATTCTAAACTAATATTTAGTATAATAAAATAATATACAACCTATACAGAGTGATTTTTTAAACATGCTCACCTAATTTGTATGCATTTATTCAAATTCTGATTTTTGAATTTTTAAATATGCTTGAAAACCATATCTCAAATTTGAGATTTTTGTACCACTTAAGAATGATCCTGTAACAGACAACAGTACAAACTTCTGTTTTTTCAAAACTTTATTTGCTACTTATTATTCAGCAGACATTTATTGATGCACTTATCTAAATAAAAATTTAGTTGTTCTTAAGTACCTACTATGTATTAATTGGATTAAGTAGCTACTAGTTATCAGTGTTAGATTAAATTAAGTTAACCAATAAGTAATAACCCTGTGTGGCTGTGTCCTGTGATCTATAATAAGTATATTATTATTGCTTTACAAATTAGAATTAAACACTAATTATATATTCTAATTACCATAATTCAACATTTCAATACCTAGTATAGCAGTATGTGCATAAATAATAATTAATAATAATTGTATTGTGGAATAATTTAATTACTATTCAGTATTCATTCTTTTTTCGTGGTTATATTTGGAACGCAAGTACGCAACTAGAATGCAACAAATATTTTACTTTTGAGTTTTTGATACCTACTCAGTTTATGTATTTTATTAGGTACATATTAAACATTAAAATAAATTAATGTACCTATCGTATGTATAATAAAAAATAAAAATTCGTTATTAGAATTAAATTAGTAGGTACCTAGGTGGCTAGGTAGTAAGGTATGTAAAATAGACCTCAAACATAGACACTGAGAATAGAATGATCGAGAATCAACAAAACAAACTACAGTTCCGTTGTTGGATTCTACTGTATCTACTGTTAAATACGTTTTATAATATTCAGGGAAGGTAATAGTTTTGTGATGTAATCGTGTAATAAACTAATAAATATAATAATATGTGAATATTAAAATGCAATTTCCACTAACTTTCAAAAATTATCATAGTGTGCAGTGGCACCGAACTAATTTTTTTTAGGTGTGGCAATGGACATTAATTTATATCCACCCACCTACCTCTATGCAGTATGAAACCTAAGCCATGGGGGGCAAAGCCACCACCACCCCAAAGACACTACAGATTTTTTAACTTGGAAAATATAATTTTCATAAATAAATACCTATATATTATTTACTGCATTTTTGCATTATTTCAGTAGGCTACCCCTAGATAAATGTACACACAAAAAGTGGGGGTAAAGTCTATGTACAGCATAACTAGTCGAAATAATCCTTCAATTTCAAACTTTGGGGGTGGTTTCCAATGTAAAAGTGAACATCCTTGGTGCATTATAATGGTCAAAAGTTAACATTTTCCAACAATTTTCAAAAAAATGGAGAAAAACAAAATAAAAATGAGCAAAACCAGTTTTCGACCAAATCGGTTTACTTATATGGTTGCAATTCAAAAACTAACCACTTTAAATACTTGAAATTTTCACCAAATGTTTATGTTAGTATTATCTATATACAGTTTAATTTTCAAAATGCTTTGACTTTTTTTTGAGTTATTTATAGACCACTGAAATTTTCGATTTTTATGATAATTTTTTTTTGAAGGGTCAGTAAAAAAATTTTGGATGACCAAAAAAACTTGAAAATTTAAAACAAGGTTCCTCATGAGTTATTCCTATTGTAGCTAAAAAAAATTAAAAATCATAAGAGACAATTTTTTTTTATAAGCGTTTATAGTTGAAATTTTTACGAAATCTGCGAAAATGCGAAAATTTGCAAGTAATTTTGAAGTTGAAAAATTATAAATTTTTTTGCGTTTATAACTAAGGATTAAAAATACAACACTAAGTTTTCTATAAGTTTTTCTTCAAGTAGCTATAGAGAAAACTCGAAGCATCATTAAAGGAAAAATTTTAAGTGCTTTTGAATTCTAAATTTTTACGAAATAGCGTAACGATAACGATTTATCCTCAAACGATTTTAAATATTTGTTATTATTCAAAAAGTATAAGTCGTAGATACTTGAAAATTTCACCAGTTATTTAAATTGGCATTTTCTTTACATGATTTAATTTTCAAAATATTTTGAAGTTTTTTGAGATATTGATAGACGACTGAAATTTTCAATTTTTCTGAAAATTTTATTTTTGAAGTGTCGATAAAATTTTTTTGGCCCTATTAAAATATTTGAAAATTCAATACAAAGTTTCTCATAAGTTATTCTTATAGTGATTAAAAAATTATAAGAATACATAGGCACAATTTTTTTTTAATAGCATTTGAAGTTCAAATATTGACAAAAATTCGTCAACCCATGAATATTTGCAAATTATTTTGTAGTTCAAAATTCATAAAATTGTTTGTATTTATATCTAAGGTTAAAAAATTCAACACTAAATTTTCCATAAGTTTTGCTTCAAATAGCTATAGAGAGAATTTGAAGTGCCGTTATAAAAAAAATGTTTTGAGCGTTTGAGTTTTAAATTTTTATGAAATCGCGTAACGATAACGATTTATCCTCAAACCAGGTATATGTTATATGTATATGTATGATATAAGGTATTATAAATTATGATAACTACATGCAATGTTTTTGGAAAAATTGATTAACCATGCCTTATACAAAATGCGTCCTAAAATATTTGTTTCAAAATAGAATATATGACAATATTTAAATATAATATATCCTAGATTGACAAATCATCTCCGTTCAGAATCGTTTTTCGTATACAATGATACCTATTATTGCATTCAAATTTAACCTACCCTAGTCAGAGGTCCACCCCACCCCCTAATGTACAGCAGAGCGACATCCACTTACCCGCTTTTTTCTAGTTACTAAAATATATTAATTTATAATTTTTTGGAGATGAGTGTTCAGTTTATGTGAATAATTTGGCCATTGGCTGAACGAGGGGGGTGCAGAAGTCCCCTGTCCAAGTTTAAAATGTGCACTCCCAAAAAGGGGGAAAGTGACTGGCCATCGTCATATGAAAGTATACCAAAAATGATGAAAAAATACCCTTTAAATAGTTGGTCTAACTTTTTTATTTTTAAATTATAGGCAATTAACTTTTTTTATCAAAACTAACCTATCGCTCATTTGTTTATGTATCTTAAAAACTTTTCAACATTTTGACTTAATTTTGGTATTACAATAATGTTTTCTTTTTATCCTGTTAGAAAAATGTCTACCAGAAGTAGTGCTTCGATTTCCACATATTATATAGGTAGTATCTTTTTTTTAGCAAATTGGATCCAGGTGGTACTTAAAGAAAGTAATTTTTTGATTCTCTCTTATTTAACGCCACAGTAAAAAACCACTGAAAAATTACAAAAGAACTGGATTTCAATTTTGCTTTGCAAAAAATCTTTATTTATCACCATAGAAACGAATAATATTTAAATATCAAATAAAATAAAATATTCTTTCGTTCGCTCAGAATCGTTTTTTTATCGAATGTAATCATTGCATTCAAATCGAATACTGTAAGACTACACTATCCTGTCCGAGGACCGAAGGGACGATGGACAAACTTTCTACACCGCAATGCTGACCTACTCTTTTTAATTTTAAATCTATTTCAGTGTTATATAAACTACAATACTACATAGAACATACACGCAATTAAACAAGCAATGTGAAAATTATTATTATTAAATGGAAAAAAGTTATCATTTACTAATTAACTCGTAGTAAATATTAAATTATTTGGAGTACCTACCTAATCCTTTTAAAAATTCAAATGTTTGATAAAAAAAATGTTTACTTTTTCAAATTAATAAATCGGCAGGACCTAGGATCGACTGGAAGTTTTTTGAGGACATGGTGAAATGTGCGGATATATTTTATTATAATGGTTAATATATATTCGTGGAGATCATGAAATTTTTATTTGAATTAAATTAAAAATAATTATATCTACCAATTTTATTCATCTAATAAAAACATTGTCTACAATATTAACTGTAGACATAGCTACACAGTTTAACACATCCATGTAGTCTTGTGTAAACTACTTTTGAAAAGTGTTTGGAATAAATACTCGAATACTTATGAAAGATATATTTTATATTTTGATTTGTGTCACTCTATTCTTTCAAGGGCTACAACAAAGATTGTTACCAATTCATAAATATTAAATATTGAGCGATATATAACAAATAGTTTGAAAAGTGAACAAATTTCAAATAAATATAATTTTCATTCAAGCAAAATCATGTTAAAATATTTAGTTCTCATTTTGATCATTTAATTTTGTTAACCTATAAATTGTATTAGGTACCACTATAAAAACAAAGTATGTATGTTGTATATATTTTACATTAGCAGTTATTTTTTTTTTATAAATGTAATATGAAAACTAATGGGATGAATGGTGTGGTGGTGTGGGGGCTTTGTCCCTACGGGTCAGTGAGCTTTTCACTATTTGTGCACCCCAAAAAATATTGGTCTAGTTGCGCCAATGAATTTGGCATTAGACGTTCTTTTCATCACACATTATGGTAAAAATTAATTTAACATGATAAATGTTTATTCTAAAATGTTGTTGTGTGTTGAGGTATATGTTTCATTACTCATAAACTTAATGTTTATTTTAATCAAACTTAATTTTCAATAGCTTATGATTACATTCTATAATTCTCAAGCACTGTACTAAGGGGTGGCGAGGGAAGGCTTTAGTCCTCTCTAAAAATGGTCCAACCCAAATAAACCAAATATAAAAAATATAACATAGCCCCACATGCTATTTTTATAATAGATAAATTATTATTTTTAAATACTTATAAAATATATTTTTTAATTTTTAAAAATTAACAAGTATTTTATTTATTTATTAGTTAGTTTATTAAGTAATTACTAAAAACAATAATTTAATTTATATTGATCAAACAAAAGTAAAAAGTACCTAGTTCAATAATTCAATCATAAAGGATCATCATGTTATAAAACTAAAATTAAATATACTTTAATTTGTACATCATTTTTAAAGTTGTTATTTGAAGTCTGTATTTAAATATTTCCTTATTTACATAAAACAAAACAGCCTTTTAGCCATATAGGTAACATTATTAAAACATTGTACCTACAATGCATATATTATCTATTGAGAACTTAGAATTTAAAAAATTTGGTATAGTGTTATAAAATTTAAATGTGTAGTATATGTTAAAATAAATTAAATTATATAATTAAGTAATCTCTTTTGTTTTTGAAAAAAATAATGCATAAAATGTATCTGCTCAGCTCAGAATCCCTTGAAAAAAAAGGTTTAGTGCCAATGTGTCATTATACTATTATAGTTAAGTACAGTATAGTGTAGGAATATTGCAAGAATTTGGATTTGTTTTTTAAATTACTGTATTATTTTGATTATTCTGTTTATTAAACACAAAAGAAATTCACTATATCAATTAATTATTTTATTATCATTGTAGCAAAAGAAAGGTAATGTGTTTAGTGCTGTATATTAAGTATGTTTTCTAGCAAACTGTATAATATAATAAATAAATAAATATATTTATTGTAGAAACAGTAAAAAATATAAAGGAGAGAATACATTTGATATTTCCAATTTGTTCAGCACTTGGACCATTAGAACTCGATATTTTTCAGATATTAAATCCCTTAAAGTACCATCTGCTAAAGAAAGTGATGTAGCATGTGATAATAATCAATGTATACAAACAAATCTAACAAATTTTATATACTTATACAATTAAAGCAATTATAATATTTAATATGCCTTATTATACCATTTATTTTGTAATTTGTAGTTAGTATATTGATAACCATTAGTTATAATTGATAAGCGGTAGTTAGGTTTTTAGATATTTTAAAGGCGAATAAAAAGGATTTTAGTATTTTTATGTTGGCAAAGTTGGTCGGGTAAAAAAAAGCAATATCTTATGCGGGAATTTTATTTTTTCAATGTTGGCTAAACTGATCTCCCGAATTTTGATTTTGATGATATCTGCTGTTATCAAAATCGGGAAATCTGTACCAGCTCCTGCACTTGGCACTAAATTTATTAAATCAGGGCCTGCATATTGGTATACTTAAATGTCTTAAATACTTGATTAACGAAATTATTATTATCTGTCATTACAATATAATATTATGACTGTATCCGTATCCATCGTTTCGTAACCTACATGCAATATAATACTTTTAGTGAGAACTAACATGACACTTACCAAATCTATGCAGATATCCGCAATTAATTATGTTGATGGTATGAATAAAAAATATATACAACAGTAGGTAGTAGGTATTTGATTCTATAAAAATAATATTAATATAATATTTCTTATAACTATTATTTCAAAGTAGGTACCATGTAATATACTTACCTAATTTCCAATTATACGCATTAGTTTTCAGACATTTGCATTTTTAAATTAAACACCAGAAATCAAACAAAATATACTAAACATGTAGGTAATTAATAAATAGTTAAGATTTTTCAATAAATTCATATGAACTGAACAAGAGAGCAGTAACAATCGAATGACAAACAGTTTAGTTGGTTTATGTATATTATAGTTTATTACATTTTACAAATCACAACTCGTGAATTCACATGGCCATATAATTGTAAACATGGGATTTCCAATCGAAACACGACCATCATTTAACTATTACAATATTTATAAATAACCGTTGGTTAATGATAATATATGTGCGGGTATGAGGAGTGAGGACCGGTAGAATGTTAAAGCCAAAATTAAAACATTACCAAATTAAATAATATAAATTAATGGGATACACACAACACATGTATAACATTTTAAACAAGACAGGCTGTAGCACAATTAATATTGATGTCAAGTGTATCACCTCGGTCCAGCTCATGATTGAATCCATAGAAGAGTTATTTCTTATGGATCCGAGTGATCCGACGTTCCACACAAACATTTAAACAAAATAACTGCCTAAATATTGAAATAAAATCAATGGCCGGTAGCCGGGTGGACTAGCCTGACGCTGAGTGTGCAAACATCATCATTGACTAATTCTTTATAATAAACGTGTTATATTTTAACTCAATTATGAATCATAATACGATTTAAATTATATGTACGATGGGAAACAATTGTTTACTGTTTGTTAACTTAGAGCGACGACGGACTATCAATCTAAATATGTAAACAATAACTTTTACAAAATTTTAACGAATTTCCTAAATAATTTAAAAATAATAAAAATACAAAAATTATTTATAAATTATTTTTATATTTTAATAATTTAATAATTTTAAATTCATACCATAACAAAAATATAATATTGCTATGCAAAACTTTTCTAAAAAATAATTATATAATTCTTATAAGGATAACTGTTGTGAAACATTGTCTTTAATTCTAAAACCTATAAAATATAAAATTTAAAAAAAGTGTATGTCACTCTGCTGAACAGTTGGTTTACTTTAGTGAATGGTATTATATTATATTAATTCATTGATATATGAATATCATTGTATCATGAAAATGAAATTGATGAGAAACGTGAAAAATCTACTAAAACCTATTCTGAGCGGTCTCCAGTATGTCCAGTATGTCTGAAGTAGTGTACTTAGTGAAGTCTAGGATAATTTAAATTATGTTTCTTAGATTTATTAATAACAAATTAAACTACTTACATGGAAAATTATTTTAAATTATCGTTCCTTACCTATAAATGTTATAAGTTTTATACATTGATAACATTTTTAACAACTCAATAATTTGTAACTATTCAATTTAATATGAACATTTTTAAAAAATTTAAGCTTTAAACGGTTAATTTTTTTGGCAGCTATTATATAAATTTTTGAGAATCCTCGTAAAAAATTTTCAAGCTTTTTTACCCGACACATAAAATTTTATTAAAAATTATAGAATAAAAAACTAAACTAAAAATTGAAAATGTCTACAAAACACTTAAAAAGGGCAAAAATAATGTCCAAAAAATTCCGGGAGTGATCCAACAGTGTCCAACAAACCAAGCTGGACATTTTTCATTAGGGTGAAATTTCTGTAACTTAAAGTTGTGCTGTTGGCAGCACAAAAGTTCGAAAAGCTCTACCGGCGAAAATAATGTCCAACAAATTCCGGCAGTGATCCAACAGTGTCCAACAAACCAAGCTGGACATTTTTCATTAGGGTGAAATTTCTATAACTTAAAGTTGTGCTGTTGGCAGCACAAAAGTTCGAAAAGCTCTACCGGCGAAAATAATGTCCAACAAATTCCGGGAGTGATCCAACAATGTCCAACAAGTCACCAACAAATTTGTTGGATGTGTTTCATTAGTATCTGTCATAGTTGTGCTGCTAACTTTATGAGGGTCTACGCAGCGATGTCGGCGGCGCGTTCGTTCAGCGATAATATAATCACAATGAATACGTCTGTTGACGCTTATATTTGCATATCGTCAACAAGAAATACAATTATAATAATATAAAATAATGTCAGTAACAGATAAGGTACGACGTACCTACTATCGCGGTGCCAAAATAAATGCGCTACGTATATTATGTAATACGTATAATTATAATATATTAATATTATAAAATGCTAATGAATAACACACACACGCACACACACGAAATCAAGATAGTCACTATTCAGTACGTACATAACGTCTCAACGGACGCCCAGTTTTTTTTGTCTGTGTGATTTTTATATATTATATCAAAGTCGTAAGACAATCATAGTTCCTTTTTTTTTTTACTAATAGTGTGTTCTGCCTAATAGCGATCGAAGAAAAACTGGCGTGTGAGGTATAAACACCACATATCATGATGTATACCTTTATTATTATTTTATTTATATATATATCTATTGACTATTGTAAATTAGTGTGCTCTGCATAATAGCGAGCCGTGTTAATTATATTATTTAATATGCATATCTATTGTAAAATAGTGTGCTCTGCGTAATAGCGAGCCACGTTAACTATATTATATATGTGATTCATTCAAATATTATTTTAGCGATACATGCCTTGTAAAATAGTAAGCTCTGCTAAATAGCGAGCCGTGTCAATTATTTATATATATATATCTATTGACTATTGTAAATTAGTGTGCTCTGCATAACAGCGAGCCGTGTTAATTATATTATTTAATATGCATATCTATTGTAAAATAGTGTGCTCTGCGTAATAGCGAGCCACGTTAACTATATTATATATGTGATTCATTCAAATATTATTTTAGCGATACATGCCTTGTAAAATAGTAAGCTCTGCAAAATAGCGAGCCGTGTCAATTATTTTATATGTATATCTATTTTGTACTGTTGTGAGATTATTATTGTAGTAGGAAGTACACTGGCCAGTCTACGTTCCACGCCATATATGTGAGTACCAAAATTATTATTATTTAATTGTAATTAAGAAATTATTTTTACACGAGCATCAGTTTAAATAGCTGTGTTTATTTATTATTAGTATTTGGTTTGTTCGCGCCATAAGGACGTTCATGAAGTTGGCCCCCCAACTTTGTCCTATCCAATCCCGACCTATCCTCAAATGTAGTAACCTTTTAGTAACTAAATGTAACCGACGTCAAACAATTTGTAACATAACAGTTTCCGAGAAAACTCAATTTTCTTTCGGGGGGGCTAACTTCACGCAGCCCCCCAACTTTGTCCTACCGTATCCGGACCTATCCCAAATTTTAGTAACCTTTTAGTAACTAATTGTAACCGACATCAGACAATTTGTAACCAAACAGTTTCCGAGAAAACTCAATTTTCTTTTGGGAAACCAACATTTTATTAACATGCGATATTTAATAGGTACACAACGTTTCGACAATATTCCATTAGTATTTGTTTTCAAACATAATATTTTGAAGATGTTTGATGAAAAAATTCACCAAAATTTTTTGACACACAACGAAAATTTAAATATACATATTTTTAATTTTATATGATCGATAAATTATTATAATTCGTTTAAAATGTATTTTATATTAATTACTTGTACCAAAATTCACTACAATTTCAGTGCTTTGAAAGTATGATACTCTTGTAATAATTGCTAAATAACATGTAGATTTCATACAAAAAGAAATAATTTTATGTAGGTACCTGATTATGGTTTATCATTTGAAACTGACTCACAAGACTTGTTTTACCTGGCAAAAGTTGTATTTTCCTTAATGGAAAACCTAGAGTTAGATACTTGTAGTTTGATACATGCGATGATTCTTCACGTTCTCCAATTGAATATATTTAAACTGTACACAGAGTATAGTATATTAAAACATTTTAAGCTTGTTACCAACTATTATATTTTGTAATCCAAATAAAATATGAAATATACAAGTAACTGAAATATTATTTTAGCTATTATATTTGTAATCTATGTTATATCATAATTACATAATATAATATTGACGAGTATAGTTTTATAAAAAAAAAATTACATGAAATAAACATGACATATTTATACATGTAAGATAAAAGCAAATATTAGAACTATAAGTGTTAAACCTTTAAAAACATTATAAATCTTTGAATTTAACTTTTTATGTATACAACTTAATGCGGCCTTACTAGCATATTGTTAGAGTGAAATCTTTTGATTTTTTTTAGCATATCATTGTGTGTTTCCCAAATGTTGATTGACCTTTTGATGTGTGAAACATAATGATCCGAATTATACGCAACCAAACCAAAAAATATGTAGCTATAAAAAAAAATGATTTGTTATGATTATTGGTGTATGATATACGTTGTAGGGTTTCTCTTAACTAACTAACTGTGATACATATTATATTATTATGTAATACGTATACTTACTTAATATTATTAATCTTAATCTCTGATGGGAATTCTGAAAGACAAAACATAGTATCTTCTTGATACATATCTGTTTCGATGAAAATGTGATCCATTAGTATTTTAGTTGATGCAATTGATCCACCACAATGTCCACAATCATATGTTTGTAATGAAATATAATTAATTAGAGCTTCTTGTAGATCTTTGAATCCGTTGTCGGTATAGCGAAGAATAACTGTCGTGTTAGCAATTTGTTTGTGCTTATTTATACAATTATAACCTGAACATTTTATATTTTCAATTGCAGATGGGACGTCTTTTAGTAACTTAGTAACAGTAAATAATACATTACAACGTACATCTACAACTTTTAAATTTGAAACGCTGTTTGACTCATCGAAAATGGTTTTCAGAATAATTAACCGTTCTTTATAGGTATTTGTTGTTGGACCATATAAGGCAATTTTTTTACAAAAATTAAGCATCTGATTTTCACTAGAATCTACAAAGTTTCTGTATGACTGGAAATCTATGTATGCCATGGCTATTATGGCAACGACTGCATCCATTGGACATGTATTAAGAACTAGATATTTATTTTTCGCCATGCGTAATGGGGTTCCAATATTTCCGTTAATGAGTAGAGAGTTCAAATTTTACCGAGTACTTTTCTTATTTAGAATCCTTTCAATATCTGGATTTGGGTCCATGTACTTTCTAAATCTTTTTTTGATAATTTCATCTTTAGGTTTTGGTAACTTTGGATCTTGTGAATTACCCTTCCCACGCCAATTTTCAGTCGCTTTGAGTGAATTTGAAGAAATCGAAGTTTCATCACTATATTCATCTTCGACCACTGATTTGTGATCTGCAATATATGCGTCGAATTTTTTTCCCTTATACCAATTTTCAGCCTCATCACAAGAACTAGTTTGTACAAAACTGTTGTTCGTGTCATTTTCTTCAATTGAATAATATTCATCTGTAATCGGGTCTTGTGTTTGTGTTTTCTCCTCGTTACAATACTTTGACACGTCTCTTGATTTTGATGAATTAGTTTTTCCATTTTTGTTACCATGTTCATCTAAAGTTTCAAGAGATCTATTATCTTTTATATTCGATATTTTATTTAAATTTAAATCTTGACATTGCATAGTCTTGTGTGAGTTTCTTAACTGGCTACTTCTAAATAACTTGCTGCTTCCTTCAAGAGAATTCAAGTGCTTCGCAATAAACCGGTCAGCAGTCATTGGCTGTACATCGAATTTTAAGATTCTCTTTTTTAATTCAGCAAAGTCATTTTCAACCGGTGCTGAAGTCGCAGTATAATATGGTGAATTAAATGTACTGACCATTACTCCAGTCCAAAGTGGAAAATATCTAGAAAGACGTAATATAACAGAAGACAAACCTGGTAAAAAAAAAGCTGAGATACGATTGCCTTGTACTTTTGATTTTTTATCAGCATCCATTTCGATTTGTCTTAAATATTCAACGATTGCATTGGGTGCTTCTTCAGCAACTCCTTGATCATCATCCTCATTTAAGCTATTATCAGCTATACCATCATTATCAACACTATCTGCTACAATTCTATATTTTATTTTTTCAAGTAATAAGAGTCTACTAGATTCTGCTGGAGTGTCGATATTATCTTTAACCCAGCCATCTGTTTCAGATTTTGCAACAATTAACAAGGCAGTTAATATCTCAGTAAATTCATTAAGTGTCAATGAAGTTAAAAGTAAACGCAAGCAGCTAACATAAAAAGTTTTTAATTTTTTATTTTGAATACCCTTGAAGTATGAAATTCGACAAAATAAGTTTATCATATGCGCTACGTCAATTCGAATATAACACTGGGGTAATATTTCTTTTTTTCCAGTTAAAATATTAAAACATATTGCAGTGTAATCATGCATGCTGCTATTATTAAATGCTCTTGTCAAAGCTCCTATTAGAGCAGTTGAAAAATCGCATACAACTTCATTAGGTACTCTTACACCACAGAGTAACCACTGTGTCAGCCAATTATGTATTGTTTGAGTGTCCTGTTTTTCTGAAAGCATTTGGACTATAGGAATTTGACCATAAGACGTGTGAACAACTGCTTCATATAGAAATATATGGGCTGATAATAGGTTTAATGATGTACGTTTAATTTTTTTTATCAGACTACCTGTAGCATCAACTGAAATACTGCAATATTCTTTAGTTAAATCTTTATAGATTACTATTTGATGGTTGCTCCAATAATGTACAAGAAATGAATCAATCCCAATGGAGATTAGTTGCATGGTCAACAATATCACCATCTATTATCACACCAGAACCCATATCAACTAGTCCATGAAATTGTTTTCCATCAAATTCTACCTTATCTTTAATGGACATTTCGTCTACAACTAAATTACAAATAACAATACTATTTTCTTTGACCTTTTTTTTTGAGAGTTTGAAACGATTCTTTAGTAAAACCGGGCTCACCATTTATACCTTGATACCATTTAGAAATAGTTCTAGCATTGATTATAAATACTATAGATTGCTCACTGGCCGTGTTTTCGGCGGCGTGGTAATAATCGGGTGCCGCTACAAGGCGCTGCGGACGCTTGGCTAGTTAGATCGGATAACGTTGTAATCGCTAGTAGTAGTCTACACATCACGATGTAGAGAAGATAAGGTGACACCACTTCCCTATCTCACAATGTAAAAAAATGGATGCCAAAATGTACGGCAAACCAGGAGTTCGGAAATCTCTCAACAGAGTACGCCACTATTCGCCCGGAGGCCTATTTTATTTTAAGTTATACAAAAAAGTATTATTAAATATTTGAAAATATATTTAAATGTAAATATAATGTTTATAATATGAATACAAAATAAGTGGAATATATTATTATTTTATAGATGTAATACAAGCTAATATTATTGTATCAATCATATAATGTTAAATAGATATAAATGCTGTTATTGAACATTAATTTAAATAAATACAATTTTCTAATATTAGTTTATTTATTTGTAAATACCAGTAATAAAATTAGTTACAAAGCAATTGAATGATCATGATTCATGGTTTAGATAAGATAATTTACCACAACTTTGATGACTTTAAACAACATAAAAGTTTGAAACCTTGTTTATATTCAGTTCACAGTTGTAAAAATAAAAATAATTTAACAATGCCAAAAAAGTGTTATGTACCTGGGTGTAAAACAGGTTATGCTAGCGAGTCAAAAAAATTAAAATTAAGTAATGAAAAAAACCCAACATTATTTAGTTCACCAAAGGTATTTAAATTTTATTTATTTTTCAAGTTGATAATTTATTGGTCCTTCTAAAGATGTGTGTGTTGCTATATTATTACTTACACTTTTATAAATTGAATTCATAGAGATTTCCATTTATAATATATAATATTAATATACCAATTACACCTATTATTTTATAGATAAAATCATTTAATATAATTAATTATAAATCATAATTTAGGATGATAAAACTCGAGAAGTATGGAATAAAAGTATTCCTCGAGGTGATAGAAAATTAACCAAAAAAGACCATGTATGTTCTCTACATTTTGACCCGGACAGCATCATTAAATATGATGAATTTAAACTAAGTGACGGTGTAATAGAAAAAATACAAAGAACTACTCCAATTTTAAAATCAGAGGCGATTCCAACAATTTTTCCAGGTGTTCCCAAATATTTAACCAAAAGTATAGCAAAACGTCCAGCACCGAAATTAAGATCACAAAATTCTGAAAACAATGAAAAAAAAACAATTAATAATGATACTCCTCCTAAGGACTTAGTAGTTTTTGATTCAGAAATGTTAAATACATCAGAATCACAAAATGTAGATGTGTTTAATACTGAATATTTGATGGAATTTAACATAAAAACGATACATGAACAGGCAGCCACAATTGTATTCCCAGGATCCATGTGGGGGATTCATACACATCCTGGAAAAACAATATTTGCCCATTTAAATCACAATTTACCATTATATTATTTACCATCAACCCATTATAGTAAAATACCTAGTTCTTACCATTGACATAAATATATTGAATTATAATTTATAAAACTATTTATAGTCAGTGAATCATGTTCAACATTTGGTAAGTTTTAACTTCAAAATCTTACATTATTTTATAAAGAAAATCCTAAATCCTAAATCAACCTCATGATTTTACGTGCAACAAAAAGGAAAAACAGGCCTCCAGGCGAATCGTGGCGCTACCTATTGCGCTCCCGCGGTACTATCAAACTGCCGTCCAAATTGGCATCCGGAATATTTACGAGTGGTATCACCTTATCTTCTCTACATCGTGCTACACATACAGTGGTGGGTGGTGGGCGCAGCCATGGCTAAATAACTAGGTATGATCACATAATTACCAAATTTGGTTCAATGAGCGCATTCATGGAAGAAACAGCTAATTTATCATTCTTTACATTGAATTATGACGTCAACCGGCAGTAAACTTTTAGGGCACAGCCAGCCGTTTTGGCGGGTATTGATAAGAATTCCTTCCGGCTGACGTCATCGACATGCGTATCACGGAACTAAGATCATACCTAGTTATTTAGCCATGGGCGCAGCCACGCAGGCTGCACCGCTGCAGTGCCACAAATCACAATGCCATATCGCGCATAATAATATTTAATATTATGTTCATTACTAATTAGTAATTACTTATTTCACGAGTTATTTCATGAAGTTAAAAGTTGTGACTCGCAATTTACAATGCGCCAAATACCTCATGGCAGTACCTAACCTAACCTATCAGAAATTAATAAATATGACTGATTTTTGTAGAATCATTATATTTTTGATACATCTACAAATTACAATTATTTGATATGATATTAGTATATTACAATATTAAGATGTATTGATGTTAACATAAGCATTGAAAACATTTAGGTATGAACATTATCTGTGCTTAAGCATTTCCAATTTTTCGAAATTTTCATTTTCAAGCAAGAAAATGTGAAATATCAAAAACTAAAAATGCTCATATCTCGCTTGAAAATTAAAATATCGAATAAAAGTCAACTCTTAAGGACAGATAATATTATTATTTAAAAAATATAAAATAGGTCAAATCCCTCTAATATCAAAACTAACAGCACACTATTGAAACTAGTGAATTAAAATTTGCGATGCCGTACGTGTGTAAGACGGAGACAACAAATACATGGGTAGCATCCTCTTAATTAATTAATATATGTTATAGTAAATGTTATTCTGAATTGTAGTCGTCAATGATATTATATAATATTCAGTATAAATTATTTATAACTTATAAGTGTTATTTTGGATATTTCTTACATAGTCATAATATTATGGGTTGTAGAAAAATTTATTTTTAACCATTCGATATAATAATTATTATTATAAATTTATAAAATAGAGTTGTATACGTTTGTGTGTCGTCGTGAACACATCGTCTTGATTCTAAATAATTTTGTATTATTTACAACTTAACAAATATTAGAATAGGTCTTGTTATTTAAATGAAATTCGAATATCCGATCAACAGTTACGTATTTATTATTGTCGACCATATATAGTGCATATTATTTTCTGTTTTGTTTGTTTTTAATTTATCTAAAGTAGATATTAACCATGTCTGGTGGTGATAAATGTTATTACTTTAATTGTAATAAAACTCGAAAAACGAGTAATAATGTTTTTCATTTAATCCCATCATCTAATCTAGAAATATATAGGAAATGGATAATAAACTCAGGTAAGTAATTTTGGAAACTAAATAATTACTAGAAAAATAAAATATACATAAGCCTAAGCAAATAGCTAATATGCATTAAACATTTTTTAGGAAACATACGCTTAGAAGGGTTAAGTCCGAAAACATTAAAAAAAAAGATTCATTTGTTCGGATCATTTCGAAAGACAAATGTATATGAATCCTAATGATCCGAAATCCCGGCTAATGCCAAATGCTGTACCAGTAAAGTTTTCAGGTTTATATTTAAAATAAACATAATAAATTTTATATAATATAGGAAGTCAATACAAAAATTATTAGTGTATAACAAAAAAAAAATGTTTCATTTATAAAATAGAATTAAATATTGATGCCACCAATTATAGGTACGGATCATATACAAAACAGTCCACAACTAAAACGAATACACTCCGTCAATGGTAAACATTTTTAATAAGAATATTATGTTTAACAAACAAATATCTAATACTTGAATAATATAATGATTGCTGAAATTGTATGTATAGATGAAACGTATGTAGTTAAATCTCCTAGAGCTTGGACTTGGAGTGTATCAAAACTAGGAGTAAACGAGGGTAACACATTTTATCTGAAGATGTATGTGTTAATGAGACAGTTAACACGACGCCAACAAAATCGCGAAGGCGCACTAATAAAATGGACGAAGGTATGATTTATTTAAATTTATTTTATAATAAAACGACGAGAACATTTTTATTTACATAAATAATCAATACACGTATTAGAATTTATGTATATCGACAAAATTGTGAGCTGTTTACGTACAATTTTCAGTTTACAATTTTATTAGTTTTTTTTTCTATAAATATCAGTAAAATTGTATTCGATTAATATAGTAGGGTCCTATAATATATTATTTCAAAGGCAGATGAAAAATATTCAAAATGCAGGCACAATTTTTTTTATAAGCATTAAAGTTCAATTATTGACAAAATACGTTAAGTTCACGAAAATGTCCAAATTAAGTTAGAAATTCATAACATTTTTCTATTTAAATCTAAGATTTGAAAATGTATTACTTACAAGATTCCTAAGTTTTTGTACCTTTATCAAAAAAAAAATGTCAACAAGCAAATGAAATTACATTTTTATGCGAGCTTTATTTTTATTAAGATTGGATATTCACTCGATTTCTCTCTCATGTAGCGATTTTGTAATTAAAAACGAATACCTGTAGAACCATGAAATTATGAAAATATCACTGAATGTTTATATTTTCATTTTATATACACTACACAATTTTGAAAATATCTTAACACTTTTTAAGCTATGAACTGTTTTCAAATTTAATTTTTTTTTCTATAAAAATCAATAAAAAAAAATCATAAACTATAATAATATAGTGTTTATATGTATATTATACAGTATTTCCAATAAGTTAGATTTGAATGATACACATGTTTAACTTTAAACAATTCACGGTAAATATTTTTTGACATGAAAACGAAATAGACTGAAATAGTTAAGTATTGCTATGTACTGACGTCCCGCTGAGACATCTAAACACGCATATACACATAGATATGTATAAGTGACCCTGGGGCGTATGAATTCGCCAACCTATTCTATTGTATAGGACCTCAATAGTTATATCGAAGGCCAAACTTCTAGCCTTTCCAAAATATTACTATAGTAATTAGATATACGAAATATTAAATGTGAAATCGTAGTCTTGACAGGCGTATCTAGAGATATGATTAATGTCGTCGGGTTATGGAGATTACGTATCGCGAATAACCAGGATGTGGACCGACTGGACGCATGGGCGTGGGAAGCTACGATATTAAAATAATACACGCGTACGCTTTTGCACGACTCGGCCATGGACACATACGTATCTTATCGATAGGAGAGGAAATGCAGAGAGTAGGACTATCTGGACTATATAGGAGAGCCCCGATTAGACCCAATTCAGACGTGAGCCACCAGAGTCAGAACAAGCACCTTCACGCCAGACACCAGCCCAATTTAATTATTCGGACTTAGAATATTTTGCAACTAAATCATTTGTGCAGTAAAAAGAGTTTTATTTACATAGTAATCCAATAAATATCTAATAAATTAATCACAAATTAAGTTGTTATACTTATTACACTCAATCCATCTACCTCAACACCAGTCGTTTGTCCTCCTGTATGCTGGGACGCTACAGTATAATAAAATTAAAAACAAAATAAATTTACTTAATTTACTTCTTAAAATGAAAAATTAATTCGTTGATTTCACGTTAATTAAAAGAGAAATTTAGTAAGTTAACAGTTAAGTTAATGAGATAATTTCAGTTAAAAAGTTAAAATAAAATTAACTCTAACTTTTTAACTCGTAAATGCCCAGCCTTGCTTCAAAGAATAATGATGTTAGGTTAGTAATTTTGTTATAATTCAAAAACATTTCGTGGGTAGGTTCCTACCTATACTATTAGAAACTTATTTCTGTTTTTAGAAAATGCATCATCTACACCTGAACACCTTAAAGTGTTAACGCCAAATTATACATACAATAATTTACATTCAAAAACATCTACTCCAAACATTTCAATTTTTAATCAAAGTCCTGAATTATTAGGAATATCTCCTTCAACGAAAAAATGGATATCGCAATTAATTGACCTACCAAGTCCTCAAAAACCATCAGATAGATCTAATGATGAAATAATAAATAGTCCGAGAAAAATCGCTGCAAAGAATAACTTTTCCACAAAAGTTACAAAACATGAAAAAATTAATCAAGCATAAACGCGCTATTATTACTTCACTAAAAAAAACCAATGAAAAAAATAAACTTAAACAAAACAAACAAATTAATGTGCACCGTTTTTTTGAAGGGACCAAGTTTCCGTCAATTAATTCTAAGGCTCTAATATCAATGCAATTGTTACATAAAAGACGCAAACCGTGGTCTAAAACTGAAAAAAATATGGCTCTATCATTATATTACAAGTCACCGTCCACCTACAAATTTATGCGTAAAAATGGCATAATTCTACCAGGTGAGACTACTGTTAGACGTTGGCTTAACTCAATTAGTTTTTCTACTGGATTTCCTAAAGCGTATATGGATCAGATACGATTAAAGATTTCCGGAATGAGTGAAAATGAAAAAAAATGTACAATTTTACTTGATGAAGTAGCTATTATGAAAACGTTGGAGTATAATAAGGTGTTGGATGAAATTGAAGGATATGAAGACTTGGGGACATTAGGGAGAACAAATAAAATAGGTTCTCAAGCATTAGTTGTTATGGTTCGCGGTCTTTATTCAAACTGGAAGTTTCCTTTATGCTACTTTTTCACTGGGAGTGGTGTAAAAGGAGATAATTTGGTCAACATAATCAAAGACTGTGTTAAACAAATTTTAGATCTTGGTCTCTCACCAACATGCATTATTTGCGATCAGGGAGCACAAAACCGTCGTATGTATACTTTACTCGGAGGAAACGAAGATCAACCTTCGACCACAATATGTGGTAAGAAACTATTTTTACATGCCACGCCTTATTAAGAGTGTGAGGAACAATTTTTTAAATGGCGATTTTGAGATAAATAATAGTACAAAAGTGTCAATGAACGATATAAGAAAGGCGTATGAAATAGATGCAAAAAATACCGCGAGGGCAATGATTAAAATAACACCGACTCATTTAAATCCAAATCCATTTCAGAAAATGAATTGCAAATTGGCTATACAATTATTGAGTAATTCAGTTTCTGCAGCAATAAAAACTTGCATTGCCACTGGTGAGATTAAGTCATCAACAGCTATTAATACAGCTAATTTCATCGACGTAGTTAACAAAATGTTTGATTCGGCTGATAAAAATTTGTGTGACCCAAATCCAAATAGAAGACCAATGTCTAACCGTAATCCACAAATATTTGAGAATTTAGAAAAGGCAAAAAAACTATTTAAAAACACAATCAAAATTTGTCACAGAACGAAAAAAACAAGCATTCCGCCATGTTTTATTGGAATTGTTTGGACAACAACAGCTATTCAGCAGCTTTATGAATCTGAAAAATTAGAAATGTCTGCAGTAGCCCCTTTCACAAATATAGAGTACTTTCTATTGACAAATCGCTTAACGCAAGATGCTTTAGAAAATTTTTTTTCAATAATGCGTCAGAAGAATGGGTATGTAGAAAATATAATTTATAATTTATTAGCTTAATATTTTCACTGATTATAAATTATAAATTATAATAATAGTATAATAGCTACCTAATAATAATAATTATTATTATATACTATTTATATAATAAATAGGTATGTTATTAATTATTAAAATTTATAAATTATAAATTTAAATATAAAAATTACTATTTTAATTTAATTCATTCTTATTATACAATGTGTGTAGTTACACTATTCGTACAAAAAAATCGTATTTTAATTAAAAATTAATTGTGATTATAACAATATTTAAATGCTAACAGGTATAACAGGAATCCTACCGCTAGAACGTTCCGATGCTGTTTTGGACATATATGTTCATACAGTTTGATGCAATGTACCTCAAAGTGTAAGAATTGTGAAACTGATGAAGCCGAGTTTCTTACTGTAGAGTTTCGAAAGATGTTTCGATTGATCCTGCAGTTGAAGAATTAGTTACGAATACAGAAGAAACAGGAGTTGAATTAAGTACTTCGCCGGAAGATTTAAATAATCGAAAAGTGTACTGCGAGCAACCATCACTAGAATCTTGTTCCATAGTTTATTTTGCAGGCTACTTAGCAAAAAAGTGTTTGGATAAGTTTTTATGCACAGATTGTGATTTGACTAAAAACAAAAATGAATATTTAAACGAACCACCACATTTTAATTCTAAAAAAAACGTTCGACAACGTTGGACTGGCGCAAGGTCTCAAAATTCCATTGGATAAACTTGTAGAAATAGTTGAAATTTGTTTAAATGTATTTGAAAATTATTTTCCAAAAATCAAGACTGAAAAAAAAATTATATTTTCATTTAAAGAAAAGGCGCTACCAATAATATACCAAAAATATTCTGATGTCGAGAACTCTACATGTCACAATCATTATATGTATATTATTGAGTTGTTGTTTAGAACAAAATTATATAAAGAATGTAAAGAGGAAAATACTAACGTAAGAAAGCGAGTAGTGCAGGACACGGATAAGTTACGTATATTACAAAATAAATAAATGATAATATTATATTTTTTTTTTATTATTATAATTAATATTAATGTTAATTTTTAATTTTAGTATTTTACAACTTGTATTAAGTCGCCGTGACTGCCCGTGAGTATATTCTAAACATTTAATTATAATTTTATGAAATATATATATTATATACAAGTAGTATACCTAATAATAATTATATAACTATAATTAATAATAAATGGCAAGTTTACTTTATGTTTCGAATTTAAATCTGACGAAGTGTGACTACACTCTATATACAAGTAGTTAGCTAAGTCATAGATTATTCTATGGTTCAGTGGCGGCGTGAAAAGCTATTTTATGATGCAGTTGCTTCATAGGAAAAAATAGTTCACGCCGCCACTGCAGTATGGTTAAATAACACGAATTTATTAAGGTACCTACGTGCAATCAAAAATTTGTTGTGTAGTTTAAACTGTTAAAATATTGTTTATTTGCTTATAACTTATAACATTTCACTATTTTTCTGTAAAACAAAGAAATATATTTAGGCTTATTTAGCCTGTCAGTACGCCTGTTTTCTCCAGCACCACACTCGGCCAAATTCATTCATAAATCCTAATTAATAATTTTCCTAATATAAATATGTCGGAGCGGTGGTTAAGAGGACGTTTCACCCGCATGTGTTGTCTCCGTCTTACAAGTGCGTAACATTGCAAAATCTGTTTTGCGCGGGAAAGAACCGAGAAAGACACAGTTATAACTAAGAAACGAAATTTTCACCACATAAAGAGGAGAATTTTGTCTGTGCAATATCGTTTTTATTTTTTCGATATCACTTGTACAAAAAAAATTCTTATTGTTTTATAATACATTAATTTTGCGTTTTTTAAGCATGAATAACTTTTTTTGTAGTTCTGATGTCGAAAAAATAAAAACGATATTGCACAGACAAAATTCTCCTTTTTATGTGATGAAAATTTCGTTTCTTAGTTATAGCTTTATCTTTCTCGGTTCTTTCCCGCGCGAAACAGTTTTTGCAATGTTACGCACTTGTAAGACGGAGACAACACATGCGGGTGAAACGTCCTCTTAACAGGCGGCCGACGCGGCGGGACACCACGATTACGACGATAAACGGATAAAAACCAGTTATCCCCGCACTTCACTCCAACATAGTTACGGCGGCTGGAATAAAATACGAATTTATTAGTATTATTGGTTCTTATCGCCATCTACCGAGAGTTTTATTGTACGCCACCGAAAATACGGCCAGTGAGCAATCTATAGTATTTATAATCAATGGTTCTAGGATGGGGCAGCATATCAGAAAATTGTGTTCTCACAAAATTATAAGCCTTTGTAGAGTAATACTGCAATGTAACTGCAAATTTTTTTAACTCTTTCAGAATACTCAGTTTTCTTGCCACTTAACTTTCTACTAACAATTTCATTTAAACTTCCAGTACCCATAGACTACAATAAAAGAAAATAAAAAAATAAATTATTGATATAATACATATAATAATAACAATAATATTGTTTACTACAAAATAAATTCCAATTACATTTTAAATATACAAGATAGTAAAACAGTTACACGAAAATTAATAATTTATAAATAAATAAAAATAGGAGTACTACACATATTGCATGTAAAAATAAATAATTAAAAGTAATTATAAAAAAAAAAAAAAAAATATATAATATTTTTTAAATATAAAATTAAAAGTATGTAATATTGTTTAATAATTTGTAGAGAAATTATTTATAATACTATTATCAGAATGAGAAGCTCTATACATTATATACAAATTGAGTATATTTTGTTCAAAAGGATTCAAAACAAGAAAGAAGTGGATCACAAAATCCAGGCTTTTAGTTTTGATATTAATTAGTGATTAACTCTATCGAAAATTTACTTGTAAAAATTGAGAAGCATTTTCAGACAAAAGGTTTGAGTCTTCTAAAGTTTTGATTAAATCTTCATAACTTTTAACTTTTTTTGTCAATCTTCGATTTCGTTCTTCCATATTTTTCAATTTATTCCTGGTCTCATTATGCTTTTTTTTAGCAAATGCTAAATGTCTTTTGGCTCTTTTTGGTGTAGCAAAATGTTCATCAGTTAAGTCATTAAAATATCTCGGGTTGTTTAAAAGAAGTTTCCGTTTTTTTGGTGTATGAGTAGGTGATATACTAAAATACATAGCATTTCATTAAAATGATAAAAATATATATTTATTAGTTATATATACGTATACTTTAAGTTTAAACTAGTAGAGGTGTGCAATCTTTGAGGCGAGTCGTCTTGATTTAGAGAAATATTGTTGCAAATAACACTATAACATGGGTATACAATTTCATTAAAATAACTCTGAGTAAATGTAAAAAATAAGTTTACAAGCATAAAAAGTTTACATACGCGTTACTTGGAATTTCGGGAATTCGATGAACTTTTTCACCGACATTAATACAAGGAACAGCGCTGAGCATTAAGCGGCCATTGTCTTTAATGTCACTAGGTGAAAAGTGTTTACTACAAACTTTGTACGACACAAGATGTTTTGCTACTGAACAAAATTCCATCCATCTAATTTTCAAACTATCATCATCCGTTGGAAATCTATATTACACGGGTAATACTTATAACTATAATACACCTATTCATTTTTAAATATTTAACTTACTGATACAATTTTATTCCCGAAGTCTTGTCATAAGTAATGCCACAATTTGGAACAACGCATTTGAAACCCATATTGTTAGTGTACAGTGTACTGTCAGTTATTACTTATTAAGTAGTAAAGTAAACTAAACTAAAACGAATTAATTTGTTTATTTAGTCGATCGTAGTAGTGATAACTGATAATACGCAGACGCTGGTATCATATCAATGCGCATGTGCTATACAGTGTACGGTACCGTATACGAGTAAACGCGTAAAGAACGAGCGCCCTCTATATTGCCACGCTCTGCAGACCCTAATCTCCTGTCTATTAGTATAAGGTCTATAGTTGATATCATCACAAAACATAATACCGTAAACTTAGATCATATACAATGGATAGAGCTACTTTGATAATTTCCCGTGTCCAACATAACCCCCCACTTAATTTGTAGTTTTGAGGAACATACTACTTGTGCGCATGTGCATAGGAACAAGCCAATCAGGGCAATGGCGCCAAATAATAATAGTTAAAAATAAAATGTATACAATAATGTTATATATTTTAATTATTTGATTGTTATTTTAATTTGTATAAATCAACGTCTGACGGAAATTTTACAGATTTTAATTATTAATTTTAGAATATTATGCTTTTCACTAAAGTTAAGGTTATTTAAACCTTATAAGATACAAATGCAAAAATAATAAACTACATTAATATGATAATTAATAATAAATTATAATATCTATACAGTCATTATATTATATTGTCAATAGTTTTGTCGACTATTGTATTATTTATGTAGGTTTGTAATTATATAAAAAAAAATAGTAAGTATAATTAAAATAATATCGTGTAATGAGTATTATGAGTACCTAGGTATTATTGATTTCTAAATAAAATTAATTTTGTAAATTTTCGACGTATACTTCTCCCCGAAATTGATAATGTATGCATTTTGGCATAATGGTGTAATCTTATCTTGATGTAATGGCGAATTATTAATTGAATTAATTGTGATCGGTGATTATCAAAAACATCTTGATTTAATATATGATTTCTCATTGTGTCTGAATTAAATATTGACGTTTCTAAACAAACTTCGTTCAGTGATTTAATGCACAACATTTGAGTTATATTTTTTTTTGTTAGAAGCATGTCATGATGCATTCGAATTACATATTCTGTTGCGAGACATATTTTTTGTACATCTACAGATGTATTTATCAATTTACCCTTATTTTTTATTTTTAATAATGTTGATGCAGTAATCATGTCTTCCGTCGTCAATTTTTTATAACAAGTTTCACAGATGTTTTTTTGTTTTCTTATTTTATAGACTATAAACCCACTGGTGTATTTAACAACGTCATTAACATATTCATCCAATTGAGGTGTGCGATAATCATAATCATGGTCAAACTCTTTAAAATATTGTGATTCATCATCATCATTATAATGACAGAGTGCATCAGCATTGTTTCGTTTATTTGCACTTACAAATAGTATGATTGAGTTGTCCAACAGAGTACAGTTTCCATATGCAGAACCACTAATTTCATGTCTGACAAGTAATCGTTTGTATGCTGATCGAAATTGTATCGCATTAGGATTATTGTTGAACCCCCCACGACTTAGCTTTGCACTGAAAAATACCTCTATATGGTCCTGACTAATTTTATAAGATAGCAGGTATGACATTCCATAGGGTTTTACTACATAAAATAATTTTAAAAGATTAGTAAGACATATAATAAGGCCTAAAAATCCAGTCTTGCGTGTGCTTTTTAATATTTGAATACCTTGCTGTTGACTATTGATATCATAATATTTAAGGCCTTTAATATATTCTTCAAAATGATCCAAAAAATCTTCAATATACTTAATCTTTTCGTCATTAATTGGGCAATAATAATCTCCTTTTCCCAGTTTGTTTCGGCAATTAGTTAAATCAAATACATTGTTTAACACTTCACAAAATTCTGCAGTTGCTTTTGTTCCTGATAATAGTTTTAACTCTTCGCAGAATAATAAGCTACAGGATACACTCTTACTTAAAGTTTGTGCCGCCAAACGCACATTCATCTTATTTTCATGATATTGTATATGACTTTTTTTTAATTTATTGGCTGCATGCAAACCTTTACAATCTTGTAGCTCTTGCAATTTAACAATATGGTTCCATCTAATTATTTCCCCTTTACCATTTAAAAATACTTGTTTCTCACCTAAAGTGTTGCGGACTAGTTTTAGCATATGGGCTGCATCCCAAAAGAGATAAATTGGATTTGTTTGTTCTGGCGTTGCTGGATTGTTAAACCATGGCTTAAATGATGAAGAGAAGTAATCGAAGTTTGCGCCCAATGAAGTACACATTGATAAATTGCTCGGGGCTCCATCAAATGTAATTGAATGACATACTGCTCCTGTTTCTTTCATCAATTCAAAACACTTAGTTAAAAGATTAGCTCTTTCACTTCCACAAAAACTATAGATAAGAAAATATCCAAGTGGAACTTTCCAATGGCCATTCATACAAACAGCCAAGAAAACTAGAGCATTTGTTGCCTCTTGGGCATTATCTTGATCATCTTCTGTGGGTAGCATAGTACCTAAGTCCACTTTTCCATAGAATTTACCTTTTAAATATGAAATTTGTTTTTTTATAGCCATTTAGTCTATACAAATATTGCATACCACTGGTTGAGATGATTGGCTTACACGTGACTGTATTGCTTCAAAAGCTTCTTTGGTAAACCCAGGTTCTCCATTGACAACTGAATACCACGATTTTAGTGTTGTTGGATGAGGCAGTAAATTTTTGAATGTTTTCCTTACAAACATGTATGCTTTAGCAGAATAAAATTGCAAAGTAAGAGCAAAGCTTCGCATAGCTGGTGAATATTTGGCATTTCGGGATTTTAATTCTCTATTTAATATATCTTTAATTGCCTCAGAAGTATTATTCTATGAAAAAAAAATGCAGGTTATATTATATAATCTTGATGTAAACATGAAAACAAACAACAAAAAAGGAATTCACAAACAAATTCATTTAAAAATCTCAAAATTTATTTTATTATATATAACTATATCAAAACACATTTTAAAACGAACGTATTAATATTAATTAACTAATTACTACTATTAACACATAATTTACCGACTTTATGAGATGTACAATTACATTTAAAAATCTCAACATTTATTTTATTAAGTATATAAAACTATATCAAAACACATTTTAAAATGAACGTATTATTAATATTTGTTACCAAAATTGTGTCATGGGCTGCTTCACTGATTAAATTTTGTTTTTTCAAATGTTGAAACAAAGAAGATAAAGTTGATAATTTTTTTTGAAGCCGTTTCACTCTCTGTTGTAGAGTTTTTATTTTTCTTCTTTGTTTCAATATTTTAAGTTTTGCCAAATTGAAATGTTGTTTTGCCCGTTTAGGTGTACTCAAATCAGGAGTTGCTATGTCACCAATATAACAAAGCCTCTTGGAACGTTTTGGAGTTTCTTAAATAAATAATTTAAATAAATATAATATATAAAACAAAACATATTCCATATGATTAACAGTAATTCAAAAAAATAATTGGTACCTAGAATGTTCTCAACAGACACGTTCATAGCCATCTCTGAAGTAGACTGTTCACATTCAACCGCTAAAATAAAACAATTTTATTTTAATCTATTATTAAATAAATTTGAATCATACTTACTCTGATGAGACACGTTCATAGTCACATCTGAACTAAACTGCTCACATTCAACTGCTAAAATAAAACAATTTTATGTTAATCTATTATTAAATAGGTACATTTGAATTATTCTTACTCTGATGAGACACGTTCATAGCCACATCTGAACTAAACTGCTCACATTCAACTGTTAAAATAAAACAATTTTATGTTAATCTATTATAATAGAAATTTGAATCATTCATAACTCATCTTACTAAAATTGAATTTAGAAATTTTTTTAAATTTTGTCGGAAGTGCATTTTTTTTAGTAACTTTTTTGATCTAGTGTTTTTGTATGAATTTTCATCAAAATGTAGTGAACATAACTTATTATATGGTAAAAACTCTTTTTCGGTATATCCACAACGTGTAAGCCAAATTTTCCGAAGTTCTATGTCCGTTGGGAAACTAAAAATTAAAATGAAGTAAATAAGTAATAGTAATAGTAATAGTAATAGCTAATTAGCTATTGCGAAGCCCAATGCAAAAACCATATTATATTGTGTATTATTTATACAATCTATTTTATCTAATGTTTTATTATGTTTAATTATTTACATTTCAATAACTTACTTGTGTAATATTAAGCCTGGTACTTTAAATGCTGAGGACTGACAAAAAAAACAACATCGCCGATGCATGATTAAGTATTGATATTTGAATTTGTGAATACTTAAAGTGCGTAACTACTCAAATACCGAACTAACGAAGTACTCGAACTTTAAGTTTTAACGAATAAAAAGTAAAATTTTAAATTTGCGACTCATCTTTATTTCTTATCAATGGACATTGATATGATTGTGATCCATAGGCGCATAAACTTGTTATTCCCTGAAATTAAATGAGTGGGGGGGTTATATTGGACACAGCTCGGTATACGAGAAATACACCCATAGCTCCATCCATCGTATATGATCTAAGACCGTAAATAAAATACTCCTGGACTCTAATTGGACATTGGGTTTACTCGTAAACTGTTGGATTACAAATTCTTTGGGAAACACACAATGATATGCTAAAAAAAATCAAAAGATTTCACTCTAACAATATGCTAGTAAGGCCGCATTAAGTTGTATACATAAAAAGTTAAATTCAAAGATTTATAATGTTTTTAAAGGTTTAACACTTATAGTTCTAATATTTGCTTTTATCTTACATGTATAAATATGTCATGTTTATTTCATGTAATTTTTTTTTTATAAAACTATACTCGTCAATATTATATTATGTAATTATGATATAACATAGATTACAAATATAATAGCTAAAATAATATTTCAGTTACTTGTATATTTCATATTTTATTTGGATTACAAAATATAATAGTTGGTAACAAGCTTAAAATGTTTTAATATACTATACTCTGTGTACAGTTTAAATATATTCAATTGGAGAACGTGAAGAATCATCGCATGTATCAAACTACAAGTATCTAACTCTAGGTTTTCCATTAAGGAAAATACAACTTTTGCCAGGTAAAACAAGTCTTGTGAGTCAGTTTCAAATGATAAACCATAATCAGGTACCTACATAAAATTATTTCTTTTTGTATGAAATCTACATGTTATTTAGCAATTATTACAAGAGTATCATACTTTCAAAGCACTGAAATTGTAGTGAATTTTGGTACAAGTAATTAATATAAAATACATTTTAAACGAATTATAATAATTTATCGATCATATAAAATTAAAAATATGTATATTTAAATTTTCGTTGTGTGTCAAAAAATTTTAGTGAATTTTTTCATCAAACATCTTCAAAATATTATGTTTGAAAACAAATACTAATGGAATATTGTCGAAACGTTGTGTACCTATTAAATATCGCATGTTAATAAAATGTTGGTTTCCCAAAAGAAAATTGAGTTTTCTCGGAAACTGTTTGGTTACAAATTGTCTGATGTCGGTTACAATTAGTTACTAAAAGGTTACTAAAATTTGGGATAGGTCGGGATTGGATAGGACAAAGTTGGGGGGGGCTGCGTGAAGTTGGCCCCCCGAAAATAAAATTGAGTTTTCTCGGAAACTGTTATGTTACAAATTGTTTGATGTCGGTTACATTTAGTTACTAAAAGGTTACTAAATTTGAGGATAGGTCGGGATTGGATAGGACAAAGTTGGGGGGCCAACTTCATGAACGTGCCATAAGGGCCGAGATTTGTATTATATCTTTTTCTGTTGGGTCAGAAGGGCCATAATATATTATTTACTGTTATAGCCATAAGGGCTTGATTTATTTATTATACCATATTTTATACATTTGTGTTGCTGTGATTTTGTTATATTTATATTATTATTATTGTGTATTATACAGCAACAGCAACTTATTACCAGAAACCTTGTTACCATTTTTATTATTATTTGTTTTATTGTACACACTTCCACATTCTACACTTCTACATACATACACACATTCATAGGCCCTCCGCACACTACGCGACTTAGACGCGACGCGATTTTTGCCTCTCGCGATTTCCTAGCAAAGTGATTGGGAATCCACTGATGGCGCAATTTGATAACAACGCGATTGCGACGCGACTGTGACGCGAGCGACGGACGACACGTGCGACCGACAGTGCTGGTCGCTTGGCAGTCGCGTCGCGCGGATCGCATAATATATTATTATTATATAGTAATATTATAATATAAATAATATAATATTATAATATATTATAATATATAATATATGATATATTTTTTAATAATATACCTAATATAATATGTCATAATGATGGAAGCGTTCAACGTCAAATTTGTTGGTGAAATTGAAAAACATCCAGAACTTTATAATTTCACTATACCGGAGTATTCAAGAAGGGATTGTCAAGACAAGAGTTGGCATAATGTGTCAATGGCAGTTAATTTATCTGGTAAGCAAATATACTAATAAAATAAAAATTATTTTAATATATTAATAATTGTTTTTATTTTTAATCAGAAACTAAAAACCTAATTTTAAAAATACTCCAAAAACACGCTATCACGCAATACACGTTCCGAGTATTAATAGTTTTAATTCCCACTATTATTAAACATAAATAAAATTATTTATATATTTGCCAACCAATGAAACATCTTATCAGTACTCTTTATAATGTATACAGTATACGCATTTATAAATATAACGAAATAATATAAAATCTCGTAGGTAATGCTAATATAATAATTTTTAATTTTAATAATAAAAATACAGAGAGAATACCATTAAATAACATTTTATTAAATGAAACAAAATATTACAGACTATATACAATTATTCCACTGCCACGGAAGTGATGCTTGAGGAGTAATAAAGTATCGTGATAAATAATCTCTCAAGTCATAACCTGATGATTGATCATTTACTCGTACGGTACTCTCATTTGATGTCCAATCATCTGTTGTGATGTTGGTAGTGTTATTACGCAGACCAACACTTTCTTCAAAGTTCGCATTGCATATCGAGTACCTTCTCTTTTACGAATAAAATTGTGGAGTATACAACACGCCTTTACGATATTATTGACTTTATCAACATCTCGGCAACGAATGGCGGTACTCAGCACTTGAAATTTTTCCGTCATCATTCCAAATGTGCACTCAATAGTTTTTCTTCCTCGGCTCAATCGGTAGTTAAATACTCTTCTAATGTTGTCTAGAGTCCGTCTGGGGTAGGGTCTCATTAGAAATTTTGATAATGGAAACGCCTCGTCTGCTACAAAATAGTAAGGAAATTTACAGTTGTTAGTATCATAAGGTAGCTTTGAAGGTGGTGGAATATCAAGTTGTGAGTGAGTTATATGATATTTCATTGCTGAAGCCCGAAATATTCCACCGTCACTGTTCCTACCGGCATATCCGGTTTCGACCATTGTAAAAAGTCCATCAGCATCACAACACCCCAATAATACTATGGAATGGTAGGCTTTATAATTGAAATTACTGGAACCTGTATTCGGTAATTTCTCTATACGAATATGTTTTCCATCTATACTGCCTATACAGTTAGGGAGATTCCACAATAATTCATAACGTTCTGCAATATTTTTCCATTGATCCTTATTCGGTTTCGACATCCAATATCCATTCATCACATCCCATATTATCTGAGTCGTCTCTGCCACGATCTGCCCAACTGTTGTCTCTCCTCGGCAAAAGTACAACCCAAGCGAGACAAATGTACTCCCTGTTGCCAAATATCTGTAAAATATAAATGTAAATGTATCATCGTTTTTTTTTTTTTTTTTTTTTCAAAACAAAAATAATATCTTACCTAACCTTTAAGTAGATGCTTAATATGAATGTTTTAGTGAATGAATGCAAAGAAAAATGGAGGAATCTAAGGACTACGTTTGTGAGAAGAATGAAATACTCTAAAAGTGGATCCAAAGCCAAAAAACCGTATTATTTGAACGAGGCAATGCAGTTCACGATACCATTTGTCAAAACCTCTGCAATACCTAGTGGAAATTTGTCACCTATTCCTAATGAAGATTTTGAGACTCCCGATGTGTGGGAAAACTCAGACATATCGGAATATCCTGAACCAAACCAGCAGGACAGCAATCCAGTCTCATCACCAGATATGCTTCTACCACTTTCTCCTAATCCCTCTACTCTGAATAGCACCACACCACTAATTACGAGACAATCTGAAACTGAGCGCGTTAACACTCCAGAATCGACATTTTTGAAGTCCAAATATACTACAAGTAAAAAAGTTAAGAAAAATAACTCTAGTTCTACTGATGCTGACAAAGCGTTTGCTGAATATTTTGAAACCAAGAAAGCCAAATTGGCCGCTAGTACTTCTGATGCCAGAACAGATTCAGTGAAACAATTTTTGAATATCTTATACCAGATCTCTTAACAATGTCAGATGTACAACTGAGAACTTATAAGCGTAGATCTATTGAACTTATAGACGCAATACTTTGTCCTCCCCCAGTGAACAGTCATTCTTCAGTTGGTACCTATTTATCTTCGTTTACATCAGATGAAAGCTCAGAAAATTCAAATTACACAGTCTTGTAATGATTAATTTTATAAATAGTATATTTAATAAGAAGGATTTGTTTTTTTTATGATTTATTTTATAAACACTTATGTTAAATAAAAAGGATTTGTTTTTTTTTATGATTTATTTTATAAACAATTATGCTAAATAAGAAGGATTTGTTTTTTTTATGATTTATTTTATAAACAATTATGCTAAATAAGAAGGATTTGTTTTGTTTATGATTTGCTATATTAAACTATATTAAAAAGACGGATTTTTTTTTTTTATGGCAGTAATATTTATTTAATGTGAAGTATTTAGTGTTCAGAAAAGGTCGCTAAGCTAAAAGTTGTCTAAGAAGTTTATAATAATTGGTTAGGCCTTAAATGTATATAATGATATATTACATGGTAAGGTAATAAACAAATTTGAATTAATTTCTTTGAATAATATAATACTTTATTATTATCGAGCCTCACTTGATCACATACGTTGATAATAAGATAACATATGTTTATAATGTTTATATTCTTGTGTTCTATACAGCATAACATTTTGACAATATTTTGACTCGTTTTGGGCTGTTTTCACTTGCCCCCCCTTTTTTATGATTAGTTTTATAAAGGCTAATATTAAAAACTATATTAAAACTATTATAGGTATAAAATAATTTTAATAATAATATAATATTATTGAAATAGTAATATAATTTATGTACCTTAATGTGATTAATATTCGTTCTTCTGCGCCCACACATTCTCTCATGTTAGTATTCTTCTGATGAATGGCAGGAGAGAGAATGTCAACAATTTCTTTATAGGATTCCTTCGACATTCTATAGAATGCCATAAATTTGACGTCGGTTTCCTGAAGTTCTCTAGCAGAAACAAATAGCCGACAGTGGTGATTCCTTTGAATATATGGATGAATCCAAAACTTCCTTTTTTGATTCCGTTGTCGCTTTTCTCTACTAACCAACTTTTTGTACAAATAGTACGTAGCCAGTGGCGTAACTGGATAAAAAACTAGGGGGGGCAATGTAATTTATTCACCATAATCAAAACCCTGAGTCCCTGACCCCTACATTGATTTAGTCTTAAAACCAAGGCTTCAAACCGAAATGATTTTTGTGGTTAATGGTTTTAGTTCTTCTTTAATTTTTTTCGGTTTAAAAAATCGGTTAATATTGATCCTACATTTCATGGTTATTAAAAACCGATTTTTAAATTAATAAAATCGGTTAATTTTTTTTTAATAATATGAATAATATGTTTATACTGTCTATGTTAGAAACAAATTGTAGCCCGTAGGTAACAGTTACCCATATTGTTAAATATTATTAAGTACCTAGAGAGGTCATTAATAAAATGTGCTATGAGTAGTTTAAAATGTAGGTAAGTAGTATAAATATTATATACACATATTGACATATTTTATGCTTGGGGAACAATAAATAATAAATAAATAACCATCAAATAATTTAATTACTTTATTAACAAATAAAAGAAAGAATAGGTTTTATTTTTTGTTATTTTAGTGTGAGTTTTCTGTTACCTCCTACTCCATTCGAAACAAATTCATCAATTACTTTGTCAAAATCTATTGGCGAGTAATGCGATTATTGCCATAACACTGACAATACGTCAACATTGTAATATTATTCAACAAGAGAAACATAAAATAAATTTAAACTTTTATAAAGTAATTTGAGGAAAAAAATATTTTAATATTATAATAATATGTTAACAGTCTTGTTAAAAATACTTTTTAAATGTGGATTATTTGTGGGGGGGCAAAATGATACTTTTGCCCACCCACAAACATTTCTGGGGGGGGCAATTGCCCCCCCCCCCTTGCCCCCCCGCAATTACGCCACTGTACGTAGCAATTGCTTCTTCGTCACTAGATGAACTCGACATTTTAAAAAAGGATGTGAAGAACTGGTGTGTGAAACCTCCGTAAAATGACTGATAATAATCGAATGTTACATAAACAATAATAATATTAATCGCACGACAATCGCTTCGTGTGCGTACGCGTATCGCACAGATCGCTCGTATCACATACAACGCGCCCACATCGCGTCGCGTCTAAGTCGCGTAGTGTGCGGAGGGCCATACACAAATACACATAATCCACAACATACACTACATAGCTCGACAGTATTTGCCCGGCAACCCCGACCACTGCTGTTCGAGCTATCACACCACCACACAACCAACTAGTCCTACATAACATATTTCTTAGAACTAGGTGTCGTAATAATTAGAGTTTGGTGGCCGGACTCGTATATTATCACTATATACTACGGCCCGCACAACGTCTATATTATGTATAGTGTATAATATACGCGATTGTGTGCGTGTGCATATATATATTGCTATGTACTGACGTCCCGCTAAAACACATAAAACCGCATATACATGTAGGTTTACGTAAGTGTCCCTGGGGCATATGATTTCACCACCGATCACATTGTATCAAATCTCGATAGCCGGTACGAGTAGAATATTAAAATAAGAGAAGCTCATTGTACGAAATTATCGTGTTGGCAGGAAATCATTTAGATACCTAATTAGGGCATCGGGTTAATGGATATTAGGCGTGTGTCACGAATAGTAGGATGTGACCGAACGGCCGCACGAGCGTGGGATGCTACGGTATCCTATAATGATACGCACGTCCGATTTTGCACGACTCGGCCATGGATACATACTTATCTTATCGATAGGAGAGGAAACACAGGGAGTAGGACTATCTGGACCATATAGGAGAGCCCCGATTAGACCCAATTCAGACGTGAGCCACCAGAGTCAGAGCAAGCACCTTCACGCCAGACACCAGTCCAATTTAATTATTCGGACTTAGAATATTTTGCAACTAAATCATTTGTGCAGTAAAAAGTGTTTTATTTACATAGTAATCCAATAAATATCTAATAAATTAATCACAAATTAAGTTGTTATACTTATTACACTCAATCCATCTACCTCAACACCAGTCGTTTGTCCTCCTGTATGCTGGGACGCTACAAATTTGGCGCAGTCGGTAGGATTTTCCATCTACGGGAAGCTGAACATTTTTTGTTTTCAACTTCACGGAGGCAACTCACCCAAGAGTCACGTTTGGAGGACTGATCACCTTCCAGCAACTCCGGGAAAAAAGAGAATCTACGTAGCAAGCAGCTAGAGCAGTCAGGACAACAACCAGAGCAACAATGGAAGCAACTCAAGCAGTGACAGTATTGTGAGTTGTAATTTAAATTTTGGGGTATTTATTTATGTAGGAATTTTAATTATAAGGCTCTGTCACGTCTCCTTTGGATCTGTAAGGACCATCGTATAAAATTTATTGTGAAGGTGTATATATATATATATATATATATATATATTATCTATTTAAAGAAATAATATGGTAGGTAATGTATCAAAGTGTAGGAAAATTTTGAGAAATATATATATGTTATCTACTTAAAGAAATAATATGGTAGATAATGTATAAAAGTGTAGGGAAATTTCGAGTATATAAATGGTATATGTACCGATAAAAGTGTTATAAAGAGAATAAATGAGTATAAAGTGAATTTAAATAAATGTTATATGAGAATAATTTTGTGGTATAAATTAATATGAAATGAATATAAGTGAAAATAAATGAGAATAATTTTGAGATATAAAAGTGAATATAATATAATTGAGAAAATAATAGAGAGTATATATATAATTGGAATTACGCGCGTAATGTAATGTAATGTAATATAATATAATATCATATAATAAATTGAATTGAAATAAAGAGATATTGAGTTAAAAAGTAATTGAGAGTTTATTAAATGGTAGTTAAGCCATAATTTTTGTGATTTCGAGAAATATTGATATATATGGATAATTGAGTTTTAAAAGAAGAAATAAATAAGTGAATAAATATTTGAAATAAATGTGCGCACATACATATGTAAGTTGAATTAAAAGAGAAATACTAAAGAGTAAAATTGAATAAAGTGTAATTGAGAAAAGATATATAATAGAGTAACTTAGGGGCCCTAGAATAAGTATTATATTAAATAAATTAGTAAGAAGTAAATCGTAGTGAATATTAGAGTATTGGGTAATAAATATTATAGTTACTGTTAGTGGGTAATTAATTTGAGAATTTCAAAATAAATATTTTGAACAGTTATAAAATTAATAATCAATAGTGGTTATTAAATAAATAGTGATAGAATAGTTAGCGAAATTAGAGTACAATTTAGGTATTTAAATTTTAGGCACATAAAATAAATAAATAGTTTTATTTAAACAATTTTACTAAATGAATAAAATATACATTGATGAATAAAAATTTGGGAGATACGTCAGAGAATCCGACAGGGAATTTAACGGAAATAAATAACGATAGTACTGCGGACATAGGCGTACAGGTAGGAGAGGCAAGTGGCGCTAGCGTAGTAGCTGCCGAAACAAATATAGTAAAAATCGAGGAGTTAATCGATTTGAATAAAACAATTGAATACCCGAGTCCACGATATTCTGACCAAGATAGGTATTTAAGAACAGCTAAGGGAATAGCTTGGGCAGATTTAATTGAAACACCGAGTAGTTTACCTAGAAGAGAAGGAACACGATCCGATCCGGGGGTAGTACACACGGAATTAGTCGCAGAAAAACGAACCAGAAAAATTAGTAACGCTACACTAGAAATGGAATTCGATAAAGCTACGTCCCTTATACCGATATGTACGGGCGCTAATAATGTCGCGGAATTTATTAATACGTGTGATATTGTTGTAAAAGCAGTAGATAAGGATAAATTAGACTTGTCAGTTAAAGTAATAAATTCGAAGTTAGCCGGAAATGCTTTAGAAGCATGTAAATACCGCGAGACTAGTACATGGAATAGTCTAAAGTCCATTTTAAAGGGAGCTTTTGAACATAAGTCATCTGAGAGGACACTGACTTTAGGGCTACACTTTGCGCGTATGAAAGAAAACGAGTGCGTCGCGGAGTACGCGAGTCGAATCAAGGAAATCTATTATAAATTATGTACAATTGCAACAGAGAAATTAAATGAAGCCGAAGCCAAAATCTATAAAAGTCAACTTAAAAATCAGGCATTAATAATTTTTGGTAATGGGCTACCGAAACATTTAAATCTTGCACTAAAAGCTAGGGATCCAAAAACTTTAGACGATGCTATGCAGGTAGCGAAAGACGAAGAAACCGAATATAACGCTAATTTAGATGTAGAAAAATTACGGAAAAATTTGGAAAGACAAGATTTAAACGGGGGAAATGTACTTGAAAATAAGTTTAGGAAACAAGGAAATGATAATAATGGTAACAAACAAAATTTTAATCACGGAAATAATAGATACAATAATTATAACAACGGGTTTAACGATTCTAATAGGCGAACTAATAATAACGTATATAATAATGCATTCGATAAAAATTTTAATCGGAACGGATATAATAACGGAAGACAAAACCAGAGCAATTTTAACCAGCGTAATAATAATCGAAACAGGATATCGCCAAATAACGCAGGATGTTATATCTGTGGCGGCACAAATCATTTCGCACGAGATTGTAGGCAGGCAGGTCAAAATCTGAGACAAGACATTAATTGTCCTCCTGTATGCTGGGACGCTACAATATATATATATATATATATATATATATATTAACACTCCGTCGGTAGGATATAACGACGCGCAGCTACGGCACTGCTGGCGGCGATGCTTATGTTATCGCTAATACACTTTATTATACTATATATTATATACCTTTGGTCGTCCGTGTGACCGTGTCCCTGATTATCGAGTTTCTGCGGGTTATCGAATTATCGAGTTTCTGCGGATTTTCTGTAGATTTTCTGTATCGGTTTCCTGACACCAAAATCGATTGAACTCAAACGGCGGTAGTCCACGTAGGTTCTTTAGTGATCTCCAAAATTGCACCGTCGCAAAATAAATTACGATAGTTTTTCGCTTTTAGAGATCCCACCGCTGCCACCAATGAAGTGTAGTCCACCGTCGTATGGTATTCAAATAGTAGATATTGGCGTCAAATGAAATAACACACGGATTCACTAGGTACCTATATAATTAATTCTTTATTAAATTAAACACTTAAAAAAAAAACAATATATTAACACTGATACATTATTACGACTTATTAGAGGTTTTGATTAAAACTATATGAGTGACGCTCTGTTACAAAACTTAAAGGATGCTCTGTTATAAACTTACAAGATGCTCTGTGTAGATACACTCGTGTCGTTCACTCTTTCCAGACTTTACTCGACTGACTCGCGACCACCGACCGGGCCCGTCGCAACGTTCCGCCTGGGGTCTTCGATATGTGCTGACCCAGCCATTTCGGTCATGTAGACCATCGTGAGAACCGAAATGGTCACACACTCTTTTACCCTGGGTCAACACATTTGCGCATTTATATGTAAGCCTCCAATACATACATACATACACACATACATACATATATACATACATACATACTCAACCATACACAACACAACAATGCGTCGGGCTCTAGACAAACGGTAGTTAAAAATTCTTTTGGCCGATCCCTTTTCATGAGAGCCGGGGTAAGGTCTTATTATGTTCTCTTTTAACGGAAATGCCTCATCCGCTACAAATACATATGATACGGCCTTTTCCCGTCCAATTAATTTTTCTGCTGGTGGAATTTCTAGTTTTTGTACTTCAAGCTGTTTAAAAAACGATGTACTTCGAAAAACTCCGCCGTCCGATATTCGGCCCTGGCAACCGACATCAGCATACAAAAAATTGTAATCGGCATCAACAACTGCCATCAATACAATGCTGAATGTTGATTTTTAATTGAAAAAATTACTTCCACTACCAATTGGTGCTTGTAGTTGTACATGTTTCCCATCAATTGCACCAATGCAATGGGGGAAATTCCATAAATCTTCATGTTTTTTTCCAACGCCCAACCACTCTTCTTGGGTCTTAGGTATCTAGAAACATGAGTGTTTTATAAATTTTTAATTACAAAATTATTTGCAAAATTCTCGATACTTTGATAAATTTTATAAAAATTTGGACTATAAACTTTTATAAAAAAAATCGTGGTTACGTTTACGATTTTTCAATATTTTTTAATTACTATTATAACAAATTATGAGGACCTTGTATTTAATGATTGACATTTATTGAAAAAATCGGGAAGTCGCAAATTTTTGCAATATTTATGGATATCATAAAAATATTATCTTTAAGTGCGTATAAAAAACGCACGTTGCACCAGCACCGCCCATTAAAATTTTTTGACTTTTTATTTCATCAATAATTAGCACGCAATTAGCATGAATTTGCATGACTAATTTTGCAATTTGCACGACATCGGTGTCTCCGGGGAACCGTAAAAATCAACGGGCGGTGCTAGTGAAACATTTCGCCAACACCGCCCGACCAAAAAAAAGGAAATTTTTATATTTTTATAGAACCATCATTTAGCATGCATTTGCACGACTATCGCCGAAAATCGCAAGATCGTCACTTCCGTGCGAAATCGTTTCCAATAATTTGGGCGTTTAGCCAGCACCGCCCCAGAGTGAAAATTTTCGAATTTCTAAAATTGAACCACACCATCATTTAGCACGCATTTAGCATGAATTTGCACGACTATTGTCGAAATTCACATGATCGTCACATTTGTGCCAAATCTCCAGTATTGTAAATCAAATTATAAAAAATCAAACTTAATAAAAACCACAAGTGGTATATAAAATCTATATTTATGCGTGCTAAATGATGGTTCTATAAAAATATAAAAATTTCCCTTTTTTTGGTCGGGCGGGGTTGGCAAAATGTTTCACCAGCACCGCCCGTTGATTTTTACAATTCCAGAGACACCGATGTCGTGCAAATTGCAAAATTAGTCATGCAAATTCATGCTAATTATTGATGAAATAAAAAGTCAAAACTTTTTGATTGGCGGTGCTGGTGCAACGTACGTGTATAAAAATAACGTGGCTTACGACTTGATTTACAAAACAAAAAAAGAAATTTTAAGCTTAATAAGTTGAAGTAAACTTTTGGTTAATATTTCAAGGGTTATTCTTTTTTGAGTTACACCAAAAAACAAAATCAAATAATCGAAAACTAATTTTGCGTAATGTTTATAATTTATTTTAATGGCCGACTGCCACACACAAAGAACATAATAAACCAAGTGAAGCTATTGAAATCGTGGAAGATCTAACTGAAGATGATAGTGAACGTAGCACAAATGAAGAACAACCTCAAAAAGAAAAATTTTTTGTTTCACCCCAAAAAACTACAGGATTAAAAAGAAAAAAGTTCAGGAAGACCCCTAGGATAGCAGAAACGTATCAAATGATAAAAGAAATTTCCAATAAAAGGCAAACACCAAAAGTGAAGAGCGAAAATATTGTTTTCGGAGAGTATATTGCCAGTAAACTAGAATTATTTGATCAACACACAAAAACAATACTTCAACATCATATAAGTAGTCTCATATGTTCCGCTGAAATTAACTATATTCATAACAAATCTGGCAACCAAACTCTTCAACTCAATATTAATAATCAGCCTTCAGCCAATACAATGTTATTTTCATCTCCACTGTCATCGCCAAGTTCATCATCTCTTCATTAAATACCTTCAGTTCAACCACAGTCACTATATTACCTTACTACAGTGCAGCAGCCTCATCATCAAGATATGTCTCACTTCTCAAGTATACACGACTAACAGTATCAGAAAACACCTGATATCAACGGTAGATCACGGTAGATGGACATAAGTCCATGCGTCAGAAACTATCCTAACTGATGACCTAAATACTTCGTCAAATATATAATACAGTTTGGACTAACACTTTGTGTGAAGTATCATCATCTGGCGATAAAGGTCAACCCCCCGCCAGTCACATATGATTCGGACAATACATTCCATTTAGCTATATGACGCGCAGGATCCGCTCAGCGGACGACCCTTTTCGACCGTAATGCATGTATATGCGTTTATCAATCACTGTACCCGCTCGATATTGTACAAGCCGATAGATTATGGCGAGGGCGTCTGTTGATAATAATTTTGGACGCCTGACCGTTGGCCAGTAAATATTAAATCAGTCATATTTTCTCTCCTAACCAAAGCATTCCACTTAATTTAATCTCTACCGACATTTGAACATTGAAATCTTGACACATCGTTATACTTATAAAGTGAGTTTATTTTATTTATTTTATTATCATTATTATGTATGCACTCATATTACACGACTGTAACGTTTATAGTATTGAATATATCATTTGATTATCAGTGGAGAATTTTTATTTCTTATATAAAATTAACAGATTATATTTGTTCTAGTTTTGAATTCATTATCATTCATTCAACCATATCAAGTCATCATCACACGATTCTACACACGTCTTCTAATTAAAAAAGTGAGTTAATTTAATTAATTATATAATTATACAGTGTGTTTCCTTTTAAAGGTAACACTAAATAATTCTGTCCAGTGACATCGGATTAATATGCGGATTTCGGGAGGGAATAGGGAATATATAAATACACATTTCTTGACGATTTTTACATTTTTAGATCTATCCGTGTGCGCATGCGCAATACAACTTGCATTTTTTAAATGGCAACAGGTGTTTTGAATACCAAATTTTTTTAAGTCGATTTGGTCCTTTTTACCATAGCTCTAAAATCAAAATTGACTAAATGGCAACCAGTCAAAGTTTCGATTAATATTATTGAATTATTTAATAATATCTGCAAACCTACGGATACAAAAATAATAAATAAAATTTCATAATAATTCATAAAATTCTAGTATGATTGGTGAAAAATTCAATAATATTAATCGAAACTTTGACTGGTTGCCATTTAGTCAATTTTGATTTTAGAGCTATGGTAAAAAGGACCAAACCGACTAAAAAAAATTCGGTCTATCCGAATTTGGTATTCAAAACACCTGTTGCCATTTAAAAAAATGCAAGTTGTATTGCGCATGCGCACACGGATAAATCTAAAAATGTAAAAATTATCAAGAAATGTGTGTTTATGTATTCCCTATCCCCTCCTGAAATCTGTATATTAATCCGATGTCACTGGACAGAATTATTTAGTGTTACCATTAAAAGGAAACACACTGTATATACCAGTGCATCAAACTCAATTTTTATTCAATATTAATAAATAATAGTCAACATTTTTAAATATTTAGTACTAACTCGACCACCGTCTCCGTGCCGCCACCAAATTTTAATTTTTCAATTTTTTTCCGAAAGTGAGTTTTTACTCTAATAATAAAAATAACTATTCTCGCTATACGCTCGCGTTTAAATAATTTATTTTTTCAGTTCTCAGTTTACAATGGCATTTTTAGCGGCATTTAAATCGCAGGCCAGAATCGTAAACTTGTCCATTGCCATTGGGGATCTAATCATAGACGTGTCGTACCCCATACCATTGATTATAAATACTATAGATAGCTCACGGCAGTACAAAATATGCTGCGCTAAAATTATTTCCGATAGAGAGCGATAAGAAATATCTTTCATAGAAATTATACTATATTGCTAATATTATTATTGTCGGTGTCTTGCCGTCGCGGCTCGTTAGCACTCGTGACTCGTCGTTAACCGTCGCGCGTCGATGCGCAGGTATCGACATGACACTCGCACACTCCGGGAACGGTGGGAAAATAACGCGGCATTGCGGCAACATATGCAATTAAATTAACTAGCCAAATGGTTGTTGATCGGTACTCGCCACTCGGTAGTTCTAAGTTGGTTAATTATGGGTGAAAATTTTTCGATGACGTTTTAGTCATGTTGCAGTCAAAATAAACACATTTATCCTCGGACATATTATATTTTAATCATTTATAAATATGTTACATATCATATTGTATTAAAAGGTTAAAAGGTATAAAAGGTTTTTTCCATAGTATTGCAGATTTTATTTATATTATAGATAAATTAAAAAAATTAATTAATTACCAGAATTAACTATCCATTTTTTAGACGTTTCTTCGTTTGATGGAAAAGGATGAAATATTATATTTGTAGTATTTCTACGTGTATTTGTGCAATTAAAAAATGCACATTTGTCACTAGACATTTTAATTATTTGAGAACAACACAGTAGACAACAAAAAGTATAAATGATTTCACCGATATATATGTAATACCTTATTACATAAAAATAATAACACAAAAAATAAAACACTATAGTTTTTACGAGACACCTAAGGAATAAACGCAACAACCAAGTTTAAAAACAAAAATTATCCATGAGTGGTCGTTCAATTTGTACGCACGTTTGTCCGCAAGTGTAATTGAATCAAAATAATTCCAATATTTTGTACAAGCATACAAAGATAGATTATAAATAGTAAATAATTTTATAATCAATGATACTATTTAAAATCAATGGTATATAGGTAATTTAAAAGAGCCGAAAATACTTCGCATCGAGTGTAACGAGAAGCCTATTGTATTTGTAGGTTTAATAATAATATCTTTATTTATGGAATATTATTTCAATTTACAAAATATAATATATCATGACAATGACTGTATACTATGTGTGCAAACTTACCTACTATAAACATAAAAATGACTATATGTAATAACAAATTAATATAATTTAATAATTAAGGATTAATTTTAAAATAAATATTTAACTTATCTAAGGGGAGGGGGTTTCACCGATTTTAACCAAACTTAATTAAAAAGTGAAGGCTATAAAAAAGTAACATTTGTCCCACAAAAATTAATTTTTACATTGACAAATGTTGATTAAAAATAATAGAGTTTAGTATCAATGGTAATAATCAAAATTTAAATTATTTTATTTTATTATTTTTTCAAGCAATCGTAGTCTTGTAGGTAATGATTTTGATCAAAAAATCACATTTCTAGATACAAACATTTTTAATTAAATTGTTAAGGGGGCGTTAAATCTGTTGTTTCCGTCTTACAAGTGTGTAACATAGCAAATCTCACCAACAGCAGATCAGGTTTATCTCCGTTAATTTAAAAATTAGAGTGAATTGACCTCTTATAACATTTTAAGTTAAGATTTTCTTCTAATTTTAAGTATTTTGAAGGCTTTTTATATTATTTTATTTCATTATAGTTATGTGTATTTTAAAATTGTAAATTGTTTATACATATTAACATATTAATATAATATTCATAGCTCGCTCTGGAATTAAAATACATATAACAAAAAACTTATGTCATATCCTACATAATATTGACTTTAAATTTTATAGGTCAATTCACTAATTTTTCAACTAACGGAGATAAATGTGTTTTGCTAAGCGTACAATTTGCCATGCTACGCGCTTGTAAGTCTGAGACAATAATAATTAATGTCACTCTAATGTCCCCTAAGTTCTGTTATAAATGTACATTTTAAAGAAAACTATACTACCAGCCGAAAAGGAGGCTACCAATATCTAGGGTTATATTTAAATATTTATAATTATTTTGTTATCGTTGGCAGTGCGGCAGTGCAACAAGTACCGGTTTACACTAACAGTTTACAATATACGCAATATAATTGAATACACTATACAGCATTGTTATTGTCTTATTCTGTGGTATTCGCGTATACGTCTCTATAGACGCCCCGAGAATTGAAATCAAGATAGGCCAATGTCAAATATTGTCAATAGGTAGGGTATGTCGTACGTCCGTTTCTACTGTGAAAAAATTTAGACTAACCCTACTCCTACGAACTATACTAGCGAATATTGCGGTACACGCCATAACTACAAATATCGTGTGGAGCGCCACGTAGCGGTACTCGCCATTCAGCGCGCAGCATATTTTGTACTGCAGTGAGCTATCTATAGTATTTATAATCAATGCCCATACGTACAATGAAGAATGTCGAAACAAAGTTTGGGATCTCCGTGTACTGCGTTTTGGACGATACAGCAGGTGGTCGTACGATCAATGTATTCCTGCCCAAGGCAATCCGGATAAACGAGGTGGACATCGGCGAATATAATATGAACGTTGTACCGAGGATTAGCCTCGTTTATAAGGGGTTAAATACTATACCGGATTTATTGACTTAGAGAAAGCCTTTGATACCGTCAACTGGGCACTATTGATGAACTCTATGAAAAAAGCATGAATAGATTAGAGGGATAGACGAATAATAGTAGTATGTATTTGTATGTTCTGAGCACCTTTTTTACAGGGAGATTTCTTTAGTTCAAGTTCGAGTTAGTTAGACATTTCTACATACGTCTATCGTGTAACGAAAAAATCTCAATTTTTTTTAGACAACATTTTATGTTAACTCAGATTTTCCGTGTAACACAATATGGTGTTAACACATATATTGTCCACCTATGGTAACCCCTCACATTAAAGTATTTACTGTGTACAAACCAAATTTTTTTTTACCAAAATTAATTGTAAACTGAAATAATTATTTCAAGTAAAAAACATAAATTATTTAATAAACTTTTTTTATTATTATAAATAAATTTACACAAGTTTTCTTACTTCTCTAGTAAAAGGTACATATTCTACAATACGATCATGAATTAATAAACAATAAGTAGTTACACCTGTAAGGGATTCTGATGCTTCAATTTCCAATTCAACATCCACTGCTGAGGCTGTTGCCGAATCATTCTGTTTTGAAGTATCAATAACTATAATGGGTGCGTTTGATAGAAAAGTAGATGGACTCAATAAAGGGTTCCGTATACTTTTTTCGTAATATGATTCTTGAAACGATGTATACATATCATATAATAAAGTAAAATTATTTTTTGAAAAATCTAAATTCAAATTATCATACGGATATGCAATCGAGTTTAGAAATACTTTAACATTCGTTAGATTACAATGGTCGAATATACTATAATCTTTTGTTATTGTATTTTTACGATCTTATTTGTAATCCAATTATAAATAAATCGTGGTTTTTCTAATTTTGAAGCGGTTTTCAAGTTCCATACTACTTTTTTAGTAGTTCCGAGTTCAGGATATTCAAAAGTTTCGAAAGATCTAAAAGGAATAAACAAACTTTTTCTTTTTCTACAAGTTTCAATAACTTTAACCTTTCTTCATCATCAACAGTAATATGCGGCACCTTCCAGACTATATTAATTAATACAACTTTACCAAAAGCAGCAGCTATACCACTTTTAAGGCTTAACGCGTTTAAATCAGTATGACTTCGAGTTAATATTAATTCCAATCTTGAATTTACTAATATTTTTTTATAATCTTCAAACAGACCTAACCAATATTTCAATGGAATGCAAGCACTGAATTCACCTTTATCATTTGTTAATTGTGTTCCATTTTTAAAATTCCAGCCAGAATTTTCGTAACAATTAAAGTTATCTGGTGTACAAGATAAGAATCCTTTCAGCGAGCTTGTGATTCCAAGAACACGTGTGCTATCTACTTCTATTCCATTTATTTCTAATCGTATTTGTTCGAAGAGATATGAATAACCATTATTACACAGTTTCACTTTATCAGGATCAGATATTATTCCTTCTAAATAAATAAAGCTCTCGTGTAGATACGGATAAACATCTGTTTGCTGTACTGATATCCGTATTTCATCATTATTATTAAACGATGTTGTGTACGGTGTATATGAATGATATTCAATTTTCGTTATTTTAGAATCCGTCTCGTACCGTGAACTTATATCTAAAATATCACTCTCAGGCATTCTGTTTTAATTGATAACCTAGAGCTTGCAAAATTTTTTTATTTTTCAACGAAAATTTTTTTACTTTATTTGATGTTACCAGTACCACTTTAGTCTTATGACTAGTTGAACTGATCCGAAGTAGTGGATTTATATTGAATTTTAATACCATATCAAGATCCTTAACGTTTAATATGTAACACGATTGTCAATGCCTCACCAAAATTATCAATCGGATTATGATCTTGATCAACTAGCTGAACGGTTATCGAATCAATATTTGTTTTATTCCATTTGTAATGTATTAAATTTAGCGGTGTCTGAATTACTTAAGATCCTGTCCTTCCACTTGGGAAAAACTCGTAAATCGAATGACTTTGAGGATGGTTGTTGAATGATCCTTGAGCTATATTACACAATAGTTTTATAGAATTCATTGAGTTTAAATTTACTGCTTTTTCCGATCGAAGAATTGCATACACTGGTTTATATTGTCTTTTTTCAAAACCGAATACAGGTGCCATACTATATGAAATCTCAAAGTGTAGTATCCCATTATATTTTATATATGATCTAAAATCATTAGGATCAACCAAAATGTCGAATGTTAATTTGGTTGAGTTTTCACTATCATAGGCATCTAGATATAAATTTAATAATGAGATCCGTTAAATTTAATATGCAGAACAACTGTCAACTTCTCGTTAAAATCGTCAATTGGATTATTGTTTTGATCAACTAACTGAACAGTTATTGAATTAATATCTGTTTTGTTTAATCTGTAATATATAAGGTTTGGCGGAGATTGAACAACCTTTGTTCCTGTTCTCCCACTCGGGAAAAACTCATATATCGAATGACTTTGAAGTTGGTTGTTGAATGACCCATGTGCTATATTACACAATACTTTTTTAGAGCTAATCGTGTTTAAATTGGCCGCTTTATCCGATCGACGATATTCATGAAACGTTCCACATTGTATCTTTTTAAACACAAAAACAGGTGCTATACTATATGCAGTATCGAACCTAAGTATTCCATTGCATTTTATATACGTTCTAAAATCAACGGGATCAATACGTACACTGAATGTTAGCTGTGTTCCATAGTCTTTATTAACTCGGAGTAACTCTTTTGCAATATAATTGTTAATATCTTCTATTTCATAGCATCCATCTTCCAAACTAAATTCAAAATTGGAATATTTTATGTTATGTTTCTTTGAAGGAATTACTTCTATTTTCAGTCGGCTATTAATTGGATTTATAATATTTGAAAATAAATTGAACGTTTGCAAAGATAACAAAGCTATTTCAGAATCCTCGTAAACGTTTAGAGATGGAAATTAATTTACAGTCAATTCAGTCGATTTTCCAGTTAAACTTAGTGTAATAGATTCATGCATTGTCAAAATTCAAGACATAAATGTCCACAGTTGAATGTATTGAAGTCTTGATAGTTAGAATAGTTATATACTATTTTAAACTTTTTAAAATAACGTTGTAATTCAATTGGTGGAGGTAAATCGCCAAATTATCGAAATATATTACTTTATCTTTATTTTTATGAAACGCTACCCAATGGCTCCCGTCGCCTGAAGATATGTCCAAGTTTAATATACCACATTCATTTACATACGGTTTTTTAGGTAAGATATCGTCTTTTTAGTTTATTGTTCTTATTTTTTCTTCGTGTATCTTTTCTTCTTCGTCTGCAACGGTAAAATTTGTTTCACGCTGTTCATACATTTTTTAAATTTGTAGTTTGATGAACGTAGGTGATTCCATTTTATTATTTTTATTTTGAAACTGTAAATGTTAATATTTTATTCAATAATCAATATACTTATTCAATAAAATAAAAACATTAGAATATCTCTAATTCTACCTAATTTTTATTTAAGTAATTATATTTATTTAGTTTTTAATATAAATATAATATTACAGTAGAAAAAAAATCGTATGTAAATCTCAACGATAAATTACAGTCATTGAACGAGATCGGATTTGGTTTATATGAACACCTTGTCGAACCATAATAATGGAAAATGATACGATATTATTTCTTCCTTTATATGTTATATTCAACTCATATTATGTGATAAATTTTCACAACACAGTTAAAATATCAATAAAGAACACGGTCTTAGAAGATAAGGTCGGACAACTATACATTATCAGCATTCCGCTTAGTGAGTCAAATCCATTTTAAAATTTGGCCGCTGTACAATTGAGCGCTGCCCTGCAGACTTTTTTTCAGGTTATGGCATTATACATTTAAACAGATTTATAGTATTTATACTATTTATATTTATTATTTTAATTAATTTTATTTTTTATACTAGTCATTACTCATTAGACAGTAGACTACTACTATTGTAGTATGTAGTAGACACTAGTTCAAAAAACTATGACGGTCGTAGTGGTAAAATATTATATTATAATTTATACTTTATAGTCAGATAGTCCATTATTCTACAAAAAATGAAAATTACTCCAAGTGCTATACAATATACAAATATTATAATTCGTAATATATACATTAATAGGTATGTGGTATTTACTGACTACTACCTACTTAATAATTAAACTTTAATTATTAAAGGTTTTATTACTTAATACTTTTTGTAAAATACTTAAATAGTGAAATTGCTAAAACAATTCTGTCTATGGAAGTATCTATAAGTCATAATTAGATCTATGATATTCACAATTAACATATTATTTCCAATTATTCAAATTCAATAGTTTTTGATATTTTTCAAAGTAAATTATCAAAGTATTCATCCAAAGAGTGTAACAAGTTTTGTATTTTAAAAACTTGCGAATAGGTCCATTATAATACCATATACAGTTTCATTCCAAGTTAATAATATTTATTTATATATTTTCAGTGTTGGATTGGTGGAGTCTCATTAGGTTGGACCACAGCATAGATTAAATCTATTCTGTGGTTAGAGTTCCCTTTCTTTTTTAAAAAAAATGCTAAGCATACGCCTTATAATTATATCAATCCGCAAACATTTAGATCTTCACGTACTCAAATTGTTTTTATACTTTTGCATTTTTAATTATAACTTAATGGTGAATTTATTTAATCATATAGGTAACAAAAATAATGCAAGTACAAAAAAAAAATGACTGGTAGATGCCACTTACAAAACCACAATATTGGAAGATATCGTCCAAGACCGTGGACATAACCATAGACGAGAGCTTACAGTGAATATCCACTCTTCCTAAGTGTCTATCCAAGCCTGCAAGTCAAATATAGGTACTTACTGAACAAATAACATTTCCCCATTTGTCAACAATATCCTTTTTTCTAATAATTAGATCATCCCGAAAATGTTTTTCACATATCACCTCATTAGGGCTAAAATAATCTATCCCTAAAGATTGTAGCAATTTCTGCTTTAATTGTTTATCTTTAGGGATAGTAAAAACTGACAGTTTCTCCGAGATGTTACAATGAAAGTAACAAACGTTATTCGGCATTTTCAAATTACAATACTAACTACTAACTTTTATTATGCTAAATACAAATAAAAAAACGTAAATCGAACATCTAGGTTTATAGTTGCCACTAGACAATAGACAGCATTAGTACATTATGCAGTTTGTATTGTTTGTATTTAACTATGTTAGGATTATCGATTATTAATATAACGCAAATAAAATAATACTATTATATATATATATATATATAAAATAATAAAGTATAAACCAATCTCAATTATTAGATGTTTGAATAAAGTATAAACCAATCTCAATAATTAGATGTTTGAATTAATTTTTGGCGGGCCGTTCAGTAAACAACGGTTCCTTAATTTCCTAACCTCAAATTAAGTCTAACCGGCAGCGCTTTTGCGGCAACTTGGGAAATGTTTTTGCCTCATTAAGCGGAAATATTACAATAGGCGGGAGGGTGGGAAGTTGTCCGACCTTATCTTCTAAGACCGTGATAAAGAATGTTGAACGCAAACATAGATACAATTAGCACATTTTATTAAATCTATACTCTATTCAGTTTAAGTTGACCCACTCGTCAAACGAAAACCGGTCATGATTGCGCATGTCTTGCAGCGCTAGTGTCCGACGTCGCCTTACCACCTATTGACTATGACACCGGTCGACTCCGGTCTCCGATAGTTAACGACGATCGGCGACCAATCACGGATCACCATTCACCGACCAGAGGGGTCTGACCGTTTCGGCGGCTCAGTATGCATGCGCGAGAGTGGGTCAACTTAAACTGAATAGAGTATATGTTCATGTTTAACATTAATTGTATATTTCACATCACAGAATTCAATGTTAATAATATGATCATATGAATTCATAGTTTACATAAACATAATAAGTTTTAATAGTTGTCAATGCATTTTCTTTTTTACGAAATATAATACATTATTAGTAATTAAAATATAACACTGCAGTGTATAATAATTGTTTATCGTTAAAAGAATCGTAGCGATTTTAATATTTACTATTATTCTTCGACAGCAATATTATATTAAATAAAAATATAATCAATGTTTTAAAGTGTATACATCTTAGGAAATTGTTTTATCGTTAGTTAAAATTTTAACGATGAGATATATTTCTCATCATATCTAAAACAAAAAATGCTGAATATGTTACGGGTACAGGTACGGCGTCAATACTAGCAAGGAATGGGTTACTTTCTAAATGAACTCCTTTTGTTAAAAACCGATTACATAATATACATCGTGTATAATAACAATAATCTTTAAACGCTTCTATATCTAATCGAACCAGTGGCGAAACGAACCTAAAATAACCCATAAGCAAACTTACAATTTACACACCCACCCACCCACCCACTTACCGGCTATAGGTACCTATTATATATTTAAAATATTTTTATGTTCAATTAATATATATATATATATATATATATTAATATATATTTTTACCAATAAATTTAGGTAGGTTACTTATAAAATAAATAGTATATTATACTGTATAATAGTAGGTTCAGATTATAATTAGGTAGGTATTGTAATATCATTTTTTTTTGTTTTTGATGAAACTAAAGAAAATAAAACATAATAATAAAATGTAGGTACCTATTATTATAAAATAATTGCATTCTAGGAGATGAGAGACAGTTCCTTTATTCTTATAATGTTATACTTATTAACATTAACATATTTTACAGCAATCTAGATTATGTATATAATGTATTATATTAACTTAAAACAAATTTAAAAATATGAAATTAATTATTTAAATATAAACTGTTATTTTAAAACATCTGAAGTCATGGCATACGTATCTATGGTTAGGTTAGTCCAGTTGTGGAACGTAGGCGAGTTTTAATCAATTTTACCTAAAACAAAATTTTTTAGTTCTAAAAATGTATTTGTTAATTGTTGTTAACTTATACTAGTACAAAATTCATGTCTACATAAATTTACACATATTGTATGTACAATACAGAATTTATGTAATTATAATATAATATAATATCATCCCTGTGGGGGGGGGGGGGATCAGAATACACCCACGGCAGTCCATGCCCGTCGTAAAAGGCGACCAAAATGGATCTAACAATGGGCAGCAACATTGTTAGTATCAAGTAGAGATTCATCTTTACTTGAATAGCATCACTTAGTTATAAGTGATGTCATTGCGATACAGAAGGCAACGGGAAACCACTGTATTAATTTTCCCAAACATTAAGCAATGAAGGACAACCATAAGAATAGGAAACAAGACGATGGGATTCGGAACCCGGAGTCCGGCAGGGGGAGACAGAGCATGGCTTCCCAGGTTGTCAACCAGCGAAATCCATGCCAAAACAGCAAGAAACAAAATATTGGAAATAAAATTAAAAGTAAAACAATTCCTACTAAAATTGGAACGTGGAACGTAAGAACGTTGTTAAAGCCTGGAAGATTTGAAGAACTTAAACAGCAAATGAAACTAAATCAGCTTGACATTTTATGAGTGTGTGAAACTAGATGGAGTGATAACGGAGATTTTTGGAGCGATGACTTTCGAATGATACATAGCGGGGATAAACAGAGAAAAAATGGAGTTGGAATATTATTAAACAAAGAATGGGGACTGCAAGTAGAAAATACGTATCATGTGAATGACAGAATATTACTAATACAATTGAAGACACACACAGTAAACATGATAGTCATTCAAGTATACTTTCCAACCTCGAATAGTGAAGACGATGAAATTGAACTAGTGTATGACTCTCTAGACGAACTGCTAGGAATAACTAAAGATAACGATAATGTAGTTATTATGGGCGATTTTAATGCAGTAGTAGGGGAAGGACAAGACGATCAAATAATAGGCAAATATGGTTTAGGAACAAGAAACATCAGAGGAGAAAGATTAGTCAATTTCTGTAAGCAGAACAATTTCTTAGTTACCAATACAATGTTTGAAGTACCGAAAAGAAGACGCTATACGTGGGTAGCACCAGGGGATACTAACCGTTACCAAATTGATTATTTATTAACAAAGAGTCGTTTCAAAAAGCAAATAATGACAAGTCATAGTTATCCTGGTGCTGAAATAGATAGCGACCATAGACTAGTAGCGATGAAATACAAAATAACACCCAAGAAAATTACAAAGCGGCCCAAACGTAACATATGGGACGTAGAAAAACTCAAAAATGAAGAAACCAGACAAGAGTTCCAAAACAAAGTTTATAACAGATTGATAGCTGCTGGTATTGATCCCCCATGAGATGAAGTGGTTAGCAATATTCGTCAATCTGCTGTAGAATCAATTGGATTTAGGAAACTGAATCCAAGAAAACCATGGATCACGAATGAGATAATGGACTTAATAAAATACCGCAATAAATTAAAGAAAACTAATGATGCAATGTATAGAATAATAAAGAACCGTATCACCCAAAAGTGCAGAGTTGAAAAGGAGAAATGGATGGATTTAACATGCGAAAATATTAAAATGAATATGTCAGCAAATAGAATGGACAAAGCATATAGAATGATTAAAATATTGTCAAGACAACCAAAGCCAAGAAGCAAAATTGTTAAGGATAAGAATGGGAAGCTGATTCTAGATGAAGGTGAAATAACAACGAGATGGAAGGAGTACATAGAAGATCTGTACAAAGGAGTGATAGATGAAGATGACATGAATATTGAAAATATAACCGAGTTAAACAAAGAAGACGTAGGGCCAATTATAACAAAAGGAGAATTCGTTAAGGCCCTAAGGGATTTAAAACAAGGAAAATCGGCAGGAGTAGATAACATCCCGGCGGAATTTTTAAAAAACTTTGGAAAGGATACTGAACATAATATTTTTGAAATGATTAAGAAAATGTATAAAGACGGAAACATTCCGAAGGACTTTGCCAAAAGCAAAATTGTACTAATCCCTAAAAAGGGAAATCCCACAGAATGCAAGAATTACAGAACAATAAGTTTATTAACACACGCATCAAAGATACTTCTTATCATGACACTTTAAAGTACACATCACTTCTAAATACATCTTGAGCAGTAGAAGAATTTTCATCTCTAGACAATTCGCCAGGCATAATTTTTTTTTTACGCAACCTTACTTCTTTAAAATTCTTTTCTGTTAAGTTTTGGTCTTTTGCGAAACTTTTTGCTTCATTTATCAGATTTTGACATTTATCATCATCTCTAAGATCAATTAAACGGTTCTTAGCAACATCAACAAGATTAATTGCTTCTATAAAATCAATTGATTTAGATTGAAGGTAATTCGAAACTGGAGTAGTAATTGCAAATATAGTTTTAACTAAATTCATGGCTATAATAAATTCAAAAGAAGATATTCTCATTGATAAACTTTTGGCTGTTGAACTTGTTTCGCGATCAGAATCTTCCGCAGAAGCAATTGCTATCAATGATTGTAATAATGCAGCATATTTTTCATATACTACTGTAATTACTCGGTCATGTGAAGTCCACCTTGTGGTAGAAAAACGTTTTAAGCGTCGCACTCGTTCATTTGGATATAATTTATTTTGAAAAAATACAAAAGTGGCAGTTATTTTTCGTGCACGCATAAACTCAACTAATGCTTTAATATCACCAAAAAAAACCTTTGTTTTGGTACAACAGTCACTTGTATCAACTATTACCAAGTTTAAAAGATGTGCAGAACACCACACATATAAAGCATTAGGGTTTTCATTTTGTATTAAAGATTTTAATCCCGAATATTGGCCTTGCATTGAAGCTGCTCCATCGTAAGCTTGTGCACACAAATCTCTTTTCCAATTAATATTATATTTTTCTGTTATATTACAAAATACTTCATACATTCCTTTTCCAGTTGAATCTGGTGAAGTTACCAATGCTACTAATCTTTCTTCAATTTTACCTTTATCATTTACATATCTAAGTAAAAAGGTAAATTGCTCTAATGTAGACACGTCTGTAGTAGTGTCTATGATGACTGAAAAGAGACCTGATTTTTTAACATCAAATAAAATCTTAGAACGCACAATTTCTGATAATATGCTCAACAGTTTGTTTTGACTTAAACTTGATAAAAATGTAACTCGGTTGTGTTTACCTTCTATTTTTCGTAAACGAGAATTTAAGGGCCCATGATGTTTTGATAATAACTTTAAAAGTTCTAAAAAGTTTCCTTTGTTCATTGAGGTATTACTTTAATCGTGCCCCCTTAATGCAATATTCTGTCTGGCAGTAAATAGTAGAGCATCAATGATAACCTTTAAGATTTCTCGGTTTTCAGCTACTTGGTGGTTTGCTGATTTTAAAAGTGTAATATCAATTCTTGTTCTGGTGAAATACAAGCCCCGGCTAATCTCACTTTGAATATGTTCGGGTAAACACTGATGGTGAATTGTTTTAGCAATGTTTCTATAATCACAGGTACCTTTAGAAGATAAAAATGATTGTTTTTCCTTAACTAAACCAAATAATCTACAAGACATGCAAAATACTTTATCAAGTGAAGGCGAGTATGATAGCCAGGTGCGTTTTGTTAAGTTGCCATCTGGTAAACGTTGAAAATAATGACTTTCATGGAATGACCGAATATTTCCTGATCCATAGTTTTTTGTAGGGAATTTGTTGTATTTTAGATCAGAAGGCAATGGCTGACAAGGTCCGAGATTCACAAAGTATGTTAATATTTCATTTGACATGGTTTCTGGCCAATGAACAGGATCATTTGACATTTGGGAACACATTATCAATAACTTGGTTTTCTAAAAAGAAATTATGATTTATCACTGTCAGTCTAATTAACTATTTTATTGTTATTATTGTAATGTTATAAAATGTTAATTCTTGTCAGTTGGAATAAAATAAATAATTACTATTTTATAGCCCCATGTTCCCCCACAAGGCCACAATTATGTAGTAAATATAAATTAATCATAAAAATTAGTTAAAAAGTTTTTACTTAACTAAAATTAGAAACTTATATTAACTATAACTAGGTACTTAAATTACTTATTTACCTGAACTTGAATTAAAAACTTCATGCAATAATGGAATTTCAGAATCCAAGTCAGTTGTACCATAAATTAAATCATTATTGCCTTTCTCTTTCATTATAACTATTAAATAAAAAAAGTAATACAATAGGTATCTATATAAATAATAATAATTAATTAAAATTATTTTAATAAGTTTATTCACCAGATTCTGCAGTATGACAACTTAATATACCAACATTACTAACAGACGATGCAACTATTTTTTTTGTATGACTAGCATTTGTTGATATATTATTATTATCATGCTGATTCTGAACTTCATGGCTAAAGTTTAGATTTGTTCCTCTTTTCAAAAATAAATAATGTTATAATTTTAACAAAAATGTCTTTAAATAAGTAATAACAACTTGATACTTAGTAGGTACTTACTATCTGATATTTTAGTAAAATCGCCACATATTTTTTTTTGCTTGGGGTTGAGAAAAAAACGATTTAATATTTAAATTTTTTCGCTTAGCTTTACGGATAGGGCAAGCATTTATATGGCGAATCCAGTTAACATCGTTCATCGAACAACGCTGTTTATTACAATAACATATTTTTTCATCAGACATAATATTTTATAAGTTAATATCACAAAAAATTATAAATATCGTGTATATAGTAAGCGACAAGCGTATGGCAGTGATGCACTATTGCTGTGGCGTATAATAATATATCCGTAGTAGTATGCGCCCGGTATGCCATCATATAGTATTGTTCGCACTAGGAGCTCCTGTCTCTGCGGTTAGCACCTAGAACTCGCACACCCTGGACTAGATACAATGAGCTAATAAATATAATAAATGTACAAGATAATTATAACAACAATATACAAATGGTTTATTACACATGAATAACAATATTAATTTAACCGAGGTGATCAGTCCCAGTTAAAAAATACAAATTAATAATGACAACAAATATTCTGTCCCATACCAGAATATTGATTTATTTACATATGGCCGATGCCAAAGATAACGAACAACTGAACAGTACAATATATATATATACAAGGGAGAAGATGTTGAACGTTGTCTTGAGTTGACCGGAACAAATATTATGTTTTCCACTAGATATGCAAACTGCAACCAATAATGAACAGTGAACTGCTGGAGCGAAGCGAGCTGCTGATGGTCAACAGACCAACAACTAAATATAATAATATTTAGTTATGAACTGGTAAAAGAACCACGAGGTTTAGATCCGAGCTGGACGGTGTGAATAGGATCCGCCTTCACGCTGCGAGCTGCAGTATGTGCACGAGCGGACTAACACCGAACGTGCGTTATGGTCAACGAAACCGACAACACTTGAACTAGAACGAGTTCGCAAGTGGACCTAGCAATTTTGCACGGACCAAAATGACTATTATATCAAAATGTAATACAAAAGCAGTTGCGAACGGCAACGAGCATGGAGACTTGTGTGCTACAACAGTAAAGAACGACGACGCACACACACCCGGTCGAGAACACACACCGCGACCGTTGTGAGTTGCAGACCGGCGACCGGGGTGGAGAGGAGCGTCTCTCCGGCAGTGTTACCAACCTGGGGCAGAGGGACATAACAGCGTGAACAGGTTGACGAAGTCCGAACAAGTATAGTTACTATTTATAGTTGTAAATTGTAATATTATTATTTGCTTATAATTCTTATCAAAAGTCTGTCTACTCGGTATATGGTATCCACAGATTATATAATTCTAATCTATTGTATATCCATAGTTTAATATTGGGAAATACTGATCAGAGGTCATTAACGTAATACGTATTGGCTACGGAGCCATATATTTATAGAACTCGTTTTTGATAATATTATTACTCCCGGCTCCGAGTTGGTTATTTATACCTGATAACCTGAATGTTATTACCTTATTAAACATATAATACGAATAACGAATTGATCCATTATAGTCCAGCTCACGAAAAGTGAACGTTGATATCAGCGATCCCCGTGGCCGTTTTCAACAAGTGATTATTAAACCCGTTTGCCGCGATTTTTTAAATTGTTCATACCACTATACAACATATACATTACAATAATATTAAAATCTATGGATGTTACAATTAGGAAAAGATGCATAAACTGTTTTAATTACTGATATTAAATATTTAATTTCCAAAAAGAATCACAATTTAATCATACAAAAAAATTAGCATACACAAAATTTTTAAGAAACACAAATATAAAATAATTCAAATTAAAGTAGGTATATAAATTATATGTCGTCTTCCTCATCGTCGTCATCACTACTGCTGTCACCTGGTATCGTATTGTGAGAATAATAGGCTCTAAAATTACTTCTCTATGTTTTTCCTTTTCATAATCTTCGTCCTGTATTCTTTCGGCATGACGAACGCAATTTACCCAATTTTCTTTTTTCACCGAATCTATTGCTTCGTGCATTAATTTTTCAACATCAGCCATCTTGAACGTTGTATTTTTAGATGCAACTTGTCTCTTAACTTGTGCCCATATCATTTCGATTGGATTGTACTGACAATGATAAGGTGGTAACCGTACAACTTCATGTCCCATTTTAAGGGCCAATTCATCCAGCTCGTATTTTTTTTCGGTTGGTATTAAGACTTTAAGTCTTTCACGAAGCTCAGCAACTGTTTCAAGTGGAGAAAAATCAATATTTTTTTTGGTGAACCATTCTTGTATATCGGCTTTTCGGGCATTGCTTTTTGGAAAATTATTTTCCAACATTGAGTGGTATGGAGCGTTGTCCATGACGATGACACATGATTCTTCAAGGGATTGCAACATTTGTACGAACCAAGATCTAAAAACTTCAGCATTCATTTGATTATGGTAGTCTTCTGTATTGCCTGATTTGCTACGAAAAATTAATTTTGCTTCCTTAATAAAACCATAATGACTTGAACCTGCATGGCAAGCAATGAGCCGACCTCCCTTACCGGTTGGTACTTTTAAACCTTCAGTTTCATCTTCATTTTGCCATATATACGTATTAGAGTGGTTTTGATTCACCCAGGTCTCGTCTAAGTAAATTACAGGACGGGAATCGTTATTTTTTCGGAATGTACACATCGTACGCAAAAATTTACACCTCAAGGCAACAATGTCGTTTCGCTCCATTAAAAATTTACGTCCGTCGTTACATTTTTTATACGTAAATTTTAATTTTGTCAACAATCTTTTCATGGAAGCAAGACTACCTTTATAATCAAAGTTTTGTTGAATAGAATTTAAAATTAATCTTGATGTAGGATATTCACCTTTTTCATAAAATTCATGCACAGTTCGTCGAACAACATCGTTATCGAAATCTTCCAGTTCTGTGGCATACTTTTTCCGTTTATACGTTTTTCGCGGTGAGTTAAATGACGGTCCAGGTTGTGACGAGTCTGAGACATCGTCAGTAGTAGATGATCCTTCTACACACACTCGTCTTACTGTCATAAGAGATACACCACACGCGTCCGCAGTAATTTTTTGAGTCTGTTTAAAATATTGTTTTAAGACCTCGTCATCTGAAGTAGCCAGATTTTTTAAATAATTGTACACATTAAAAATAACTTTTTTGGTTTGACTACGAGTGTCATTGTTTTTAAAAGCCATTTTCACAATTAAATATTAGTATTAATTGAACAAACTATGTATGGTTATAACATCAAAAGCAGACCGAATATTGTATTACTGTTAACTAAACACGTGCTTTCACTATGTCGATCTCACGAAGAATGACAATTGTAATGTTAAACACAATGTAGGGTCTGCTTTTTAAAAAGGTAGAGTAGCAGCTGCTAACATAAAAGGAATGTCTATTGAATATGGTTCCGCCAAAACGAATCATGGATCATGAGACGGCCAGCGGTAGGTACATAGTACAAAACGGAGAACCCCTGGTTTCAACAACATTTGGACACCACCCATCGACCTTGAACGTTCACTTTTCGTGAGCCGGACTGTAGTGCTTTTACCCAATAGTAACTTTACCTGAATGGCTGAATATATCTATAAATTGTAATAAATACTAATACTAATACTTAGTTATGGTTATGCACTTTCATATTTTCACCCACGACCCACGGCACCCACCTACCCCAAAACCTTGAAAAAATCGAGAAGCAATCGCTTCTCAAAGACCACAGTCGTTTCGCCACTGAATCGAACAAACTGGTATATAGGATTGTAAGTTCGAAAACCACCAGATCTTTCATTATGATAACATGCACTGCTACACCACTTTTGGGTTCCTACATTTTGTATACACAGTTCAACTAATGTATAATTTCGAAGTGAATCGGTTAAAATATTTAATATATGATCCTTTACCATAAATGGGTAATAATCTCCTACAATTGTAAAGGTGATTTCTGGGTTAGAACGATGATATTCTAAAGATTCTAGAGCCTTGTTGATTTTTCTATTCCGTGTATTGTTTAAAACAATTGAAGGCATACTGTAATTTATATTTCTAAAAACAATTTTTAATTGAATATTGTACACGTATACAATAATAATGTCCATGTATTCGTTTGAATCGTTCTATATGTAACTTACACCTACCTACCTATATTATTATTTTTTTTATAAAAATAATATCTATACTAACGATATATACTTATTGTTATTTTGTGAAGTTGAAATATTTAAAAAAAAAACTTTTTTCCATGTGTCTATGTGCTGAGCAGTGTGAGGTGAATGATATGATGTGATATAATATTACTCTCGGTTGATGGTCATTTATCCCTGCTACACTTTTAGCATTACTACGGAAAGGCTATTTTGCAGTCATCCTTAATTATATCCAGTGTTGGGTAAGTTACTTTTTAAAAGTAACTAAGTTACGTTACAAGTTACTAAATAAAATAGGTAACTAGATTACTTTTTAGTTACTTAAGTACAAAAGTAATGTGTAACGTTACACTTTTTTTTCAAAAGTAACTAGTTACAACGACGTTACTTTTATGTGATTCAAGTTTTAAATAAAAAAAAAAGTCTATTTTAAATCAATCTTTTTTTATATTTATTTTATATAATAATGTGTCTTCAAAATGTTTATCTGTTATACGTGCTCTTTTTTTTGTGCAAATGTCTCCAGCTACGCTAAAGAGTCTTTCGACAGAAGCACTTGATGGGAGAGATGTATTAAACTTCACAAAAATTTGTTTCATCATAGGTAAAGTATTTAACATTTTTAAATCGCCAGTATAAACTGTATTATAATAATGTTCCACTTCACTATTGGGTTGATCAGAAACTAACTCTTCACTTAAGAGAAAATCATCTTCTTCAACATTTTGGTTCAACTCAATGGGCTGTATGTTTGTCTGTGATTGCCAATTAAATGCAATCTCATTTAACAAAAGATCTTTAGCTTCCTCTCTTTTAAATGGGTCCATACACCTAGTAATAAAATAATAACAATAATAAAAAATTACACATAAAGTAGATATAGCTAAATAAGTAAAAGCTAAAAATATATCAAAATTACTAATGAAAAAAAAAAGTTGACCCTCCAGTAAACAAAACTATATTATGAATATGTTAATAGGTGAAAAATATATTAATAATTCATTAATTTGTTAACTATGCAAAAAAAAAAATAGTTTGAGTCCTAGAATAAAATACTAAAATATTAAACTGATTAGTAATAAATTAATATAAAAATTATAAATACAAACTTAAAAACAATTTTAATATTTACTTGAGTTTAAATTTAGGATGAGTAACAGCTGCAAGTATAATTGATTTTTTTGTAACCATAGGTTCAAATCGTGTATTCACACCATCTAAGCAGGCAACGGCCAACGCTTTACAACTATCCACTGATACAGATAGTTTCAATAATTTATTTTTAAGCCAAGTAATTGTAGGTAAAAGATATCCCAAGCACATATATGTATCACCTTGAAGTAAATCAAAAGCTTGAGATATTGGTTCTGTAGTATACCTGTCTGTAGTATACCTATCTCTCTATGGTACACGAAATAATTGATGAACAAATAATACTATTTAAATAACTTTATTAAAACATAACACAAACACACAAAAATATACGGGCCTCTATCAACTGCTTACCAATATCTCGCCTCTCACTCGAAACCCGCACTGCCCCTCTACTGTGGTGCTTACGTCCTTAAATATTATTTTACAATGAGCTGCCTCAGCTCCGAACCAACATAGTTCAGTATTATACTTAAAGATGTAAACAAATATGTGTAGCGTATATATTTTTACTAGATTTTTAGTTACCAAATTTTATTTTATTTCAGAACGATTATAATAATGAGAGTATGAATAACGAGGTTAAATCGGTGAAAAATCAAAACATACGTGGTAAAAATAAAATCAAGTAAAATCAAATAAGAACAAAAAGTAAGTTAAACAAAACATTTACTGTATAGTAAAAAAAAATACATTTTTATTTATTTTTTTGTTTTAGAATATTTCATATTTGGATAATATTGAAAGTTTGCTAAAAAATGAAAAAATTGAAACTGATATCATAAATACTATTACGGTACAACAAGGTGATAATTTGATAAATGTTAAGTCTCCAACTGACCAGTGTCGTATTTACCAGTAAACACTATAAGCTAGGGCTTAGGGCGGCAATTTATCAAGGGCGGCAAATAATTTTTAATATTACATTTTTACTAAAATAAATGCAACTAATTATAAAATGTTTTTAGACCAACGGGATTGTGGTAATATTTATATTTTATGTTTTTCAATTTCATAATCGTAGAGTTTATCGCTCTATTATATATAGAATTGCTGCATTATTTGTAAATTCATAACATCTATTCTAAATGATAAATGTTGTAATGAATATGTAATTTTTGCAAAAAAAATAAAGAGTGAAGAGTACGAGTTTGATAAAGTAAGGACTAAAAGACGCAAACGTCAAGCAGACGAGACAAGAGAAAATGAAGTTTATATGACTGGAAGTGATAAGAATAGAAACATATTTTACCATACTGAACCGAGTGAAGAGTGTACTTGAAAAAAGATGCGCTGCTTATACTAATATATTTGACAAATATGACTTTTTGACTAATTTTATACTACTTTCACCAGAAGAAATAACTCAAAAAGCTAATAAGCTTCAAGAATTTTATAGCGATGATTTAGAAAAATCATCGCTTGTGAATGTGTTCATTTTCGAGCATACCTTCAAAGTATTAATTCAAATATTGATGATGGAGTTATCGAGTTATCAATACACTTACGCGGTAATAATTTAGATACAGTTTTTCCTAACGTAGATATTGCTCTACGTATGCTTTTATGTATGGCAATAACTAATTGTTCAGTCAAGAAGTCTTTTTCTACGTTAAAACGTGTAAAAAATTATTTAAGAGCAAGTATGGAAGGAGATAAACTAAATTCATTGAGTTTATTGGCAATTGAAACTGAACTAGTGAACAAAATGGACTTCGATGCCATAATAGATGATTTTGCGACTCAAAAGTCGCGCAGAAAACCGATGAGTACTAGACATTAACTATTTAATTTTGAATATAATAATTAACTCTTAAGTATTTATTACTACAATGTTTTTTATCTTTATATTTTATATCATATTTTTTATAATTACATTTTTTATATGTATGCATTTTTATAACAGCTGTATATTTTTATTTTTCATCATTAAAATTTTAAATAATAACGAAAAAACAATAATTGTATGATTTAATAACATTTTTTAGACTAGAAAATATTTATATTAAAAGGCGGCAATTTATTTTATGCTTAACCCGTCATCGGATCGGTGTTAGCGTTTCGCTAACATTAAACTTATTTTAGGAACCACTTGTTTAAATAAAAATAGATTGTTTTGAAACTCCACATACCTCTTATCTAAATAATAATAAACTAAAATAACAACAAAAACAATACAAAAACATATTTATGTGGATATTATGACTGGTAAAAGTACGCAGTACCGATTATGTTAGCGTCCCGCTCGCACGATACTAACCGTGTTATAATTTTTTGAACTTTATTATTTTTTTTAATACTTTTAAATAATGGACAAAAATTGTGAAAAAGTGTGTGCGTGGTTAAGTGAGGTTGAGGATGATTACGCGTTATTTGATTCCGATGATACCGATGCCGATTCTGATTTTTGTATTGAAAATGTGGAAAGTGATAGTGATGAAAGCACCGATCAAACTACATCAAATGTACGTCGCGCGTCGTCGATCACCTTCTCGTTCAGGTGAAAATATTACTATAATTTCTGAACCAGAGTTTTTCTTAGGGAAAGATAAAATAACTAAATGGTATAAAAATAATCCCCCTTCTAACGTCCGTACTCGTCGTCATAATATTGTTTTGCATTTGCCCGGAGTGAAAAGAATCGCTAGAGATGCCAAATCAGTCTTGGATTGCCGGAAGTTATTTTTTCCTGATACTGTAGTTATAGATATAGTTGAGTGTACTAATAAATATTTAGCGAAAATCCGTGCAAATTATCAAAATAAGAAGGATGTGCGTGATACTACGAAAGAAGAAATAGATGCCCTTTTAAGATTATTGTACTTGGCTGGGTATTTGCGTAGCAATCATTTGAACCTACACGATTTGTGGAGTACTGAAGGTTTTGCTCCTGAATATTTCCGGGCAGTCATGTCAGAAAAACGTTTTTCCTTATTACTTCGAGCTGTTAGATTTGATGATATTGAAACAAGGAACGTTAGAAGAGCAATAGACAAGCTAGCACCTATTCGTACAGTTTTCGATGATTTTGTTCGGCGATGTAAAGAAAATTATACTGTAGGAGAGAATTGCACTATAGATGAGATGCTAGAAGGGTTTCGAGGGCGTTGCAGTTTTCGACAATATATACCAAATAAGCCAAATAAATACGGTATCAAAATTCAAGCACTCGTTGATTCTCGTACATTTTATACGTCTAATATGGAGGTTTACGTAGGAACTCAGCCGGATGGCCCTTTCAAATGTGACAATTCTCCGTCAAGTATTGTAAAACAACTAATATTGCCGATATCAAAAACTGGCCGCAATATTACTATGGACAATTGGTACAATTCAATTCCATTGGCTAATGAGTTACTAAAAAATCATAATCTTACCGTAGTGGGCACTTTGAGGAAAAACAAAAGGGAAATTCCTCCGATTTTTTTAGAAACTAAAAAAAGAGAGGTAAATTCGACTTTGTTTGGATATGGAAAATACCTTTTACTTACATCTTATACTCCAAACAAAAATAAAAATGTCATTATAATATCAAGTATGCATGATCAAGGTATCATTGACCCGGAATCCGGTGACCAAAAAAAACCAGAAGTCATAACGTACTATAATGGTACTAAAGGTGGATTGGATGTAGTAGACGAAATGAAAGGCGAGTATTCGGTGGCAAGAATTAGTTGTCGATGGCCCCTAACTATTTTTTTTTCATTGATGAATATTGCTGGGATAAACAGTCAAATTATATACCGTGAAAATACAGGTAAAATGATAACTCGTCGAGAATATTTAAAAACTTTGGGACAAGAGCTCACTAAACCTTACATGGTAAAACGTCTTGAACAGCCATGTTTATCATTTCTCCTTCGACAACAAATAATAAAAATGACTGGATGTACTTCACAAAATAATAAAGAAAGTCCGAATCCAGATGTTTCGACAAGTGATCAACGAATCAGATGTAATTTTTGTCCAATAAGAAAAAATCGCTTTACAAAGGTAACATTATGAAGATATTTATTGGTTATTTATACATTATATTATTTTTATATTATATTTTATAGGTCAGTTGTTCGTTATGTGGTGTGTATATATGTAAAGAACATACTACTCCTACTTGTCCGACATGCAACACCGTGAAAGAAAACTCGGAAACTTCTAACGATGAGTTATAATTTTAAATTTGTTTTTATTTTAATAGATTTTGTTACAAAAAAGTGATTTGTTTAATTTTTTATATAATGTTTTTTTTTTTTTTTTAATGATGTTTTTTTATTTATATAACAACAATTTGAGTGAAATTGGCTATTAATAAATAAATATTATTATTAATTTTGCTATTAAACAATATAATTATTGTGGGATAAAACTAGACAAATATTTTTATCTTTGTTTCACTATTCAAAGTTCAACAAATAATTCACAGAACCGAAAAAACGATAATGTTAGCGTAACGCTAACACGATACCAATCATGTAACAGTATATAGCGATACCGGTGACGGGTTAAGAGGATGTCACACCAAAACCTGTACGCGTCCAACGCTCCAGAGATGGCGTTGTTCGCCGTATCGCCGCCGTCGCGGTAGTCAGTAACCACGCCCATTATCTCGTTGACGGGGCCCGTGCGCCGTCGTCGCGAGAGCGCCGAGAGCGGTACATTAGTATAATATAGTGATGGGATTTTTCGTTCCTTTTAGTGAATCGTTCCTTTCGTTCCAGGTTCACAAAAGGAACGATTCCAAATGACTCGTTCCATCGTTCCTTTCAGTACTTTTCCTATAATAGTATTATTACCTATGTAATACCTAGTACCTACTGAGTACCGAATACCGATGTCAAACCAAATCAGGGTTGCCACAAGTCTGGAAAACCTGGAAAAGTCAGGGAATTTTTTTTGGTCCTGGAAAACCTGGAAAAGTCAGGGAATTGAGCTGCATTAAATTACATTTCTGGAATTTTTATCAATTTCCCATTTTAAAAACAACATTTTGTTAGGTACACAATATTTTGCTATCAATTTTCAAAAGTTTTAGTTCTATAATCCTAAGGTATGATTTTCAGTCATTGGCCATGGTTAGATTATATTATGAAGACTGCAATATTAATAATAATAATATTATATTATTATAGTCTTCATGGATTATATACATTTATTACTATCTATCTATTATCTTCAGATACTATCTTAAATGGTGGTATATTTTCTATGGTATAGTGATAACTGATAACTGATAATCATAGGCCTATGGCCACGATGTAGAGAAGATATATATATATATATATATATATATTATATATAGGGGGTAATGAATAATGATATTGTCCGGCGACCGCCACGCTCCAAGCGGAGTCTCAGTTGTAGCGAGTTAATCAAACATGAAACAACACTACTTGGCGGGTGAAGTTCGACGTACGGCTGTTATCAACCGCCATTTTTCGTATTTCGTATTTTCGTGGTCCGGTGTGCGGAATATAGTTGTTACTTGTTACTGTTGTTACTTGTTAGTTGTTAGTTTGTTACAATACTTTAATCTTTTTTTTTTGTTTAAAAAGTGATTTATATTAATTAATCATGCCTCCCAACAACAAAAAAACAATATTCAACAGCCAGTGGCTTAATATGGAGGAATTTAAATCTTGGCTAAGAGAAGACGTTAATGATCAGTGTTCATTTCATTGTCATATGTGCAGAAAAAGTTATTCTCTGAGCAATATGGGAATTACAGCATTATTGAGCCATATGAAGTCTAAAAAACATAATGATCGCATGAAAGCTGTTCAGTTAAATTATGAAATAAATAGTTTCTTAGAACCATCAATTAACAAGAAATTACAAACTAATCAAAGTATTGGAACTTCTACTGTGACATCAGCCTGCACAAATAAAGACATTCAGTCTGCAATATCAACTACATCTGACTGTGCCAATATTAGTATAGAAGTGTGTTTAAATCAACCAAAATTAATTCAGAAGCCTATGTCTTTACTTTTAGAACATGAGAAAGTTACTAAATCTGAAATTATTTGGGCACTCCATGTTATTTCAACACATATGTCAATGTCGTCAGGAGGCAAAAGTGTTGATATTATGAAAATTATGTTTCCAGACAGCAATATTGCAAGTAGCTTACAACTTCAGCGTACTAAACTGAGTTATGTTATTACTCATGGTCTAGCTAGGTATTTTAAACAAGAATTTGAAGAAACATTGTCAAAATGTGAGTTCTATACTGTCGCATTTGATGAGTCACTTAATAAAGTTTCGCAAAAGGAACAAATGGACATACATATACGATATTGGAACAGTATAGACAATGAAGTCTCTTCATCATATTATTCTTCAGTTTTTCTTGGGCACACTACAGCTGTGGATTTAATTAGTGCTATTAAGACATCTCTGAACTCCTTGAATTTAAAAAAAGTATTACAACTTTCCATGGATGGTCCTAATGTAAACATCAAAGTGCTTCGTGATTTAAAAGAAGAGTTAAGAGATAATAATGATGTCACAGATCCAGTTATATTTGATTTAGGGACATGTGGTATCCACACTATGCATAATGCTTTTAAAACTGGAATTAAAGCCTCAAAATGGAACATCATTGAGTTTCTTAGATCGATTTATAACTTATTCAAAGATGTGCCAGCTCGTAGAGCAGATTATACTCATTACAGTGCCAGTGGGTCCTCAAAATTTCCAAAAAAATTTTGTGCTGTACGCTGGCTACAAAATATTGAAGTCTCTCAACGAGCTCTAGATATTTTACCTGACTTAGAAACATATGTAACAAATATTAAAAATACACCGAGAAAGCCATCATCATTCAGTTTTGAATTGGTTGAAAAACTGTTAAACGATAAGTTTTTGAAAGCAAAATTATCATTTTTTCAAACGATTACATCAGAAATTGAACCATTCTTAAAAGCTTACCAGTCAGATGCTCCCCTTGGACCTTTTTTGTATACTGATTTAAATAATATTCTGAAATTACTTTTGAGCAGATTTATTAAACCTGAAATTATGGTTGGTGATATTTCAAAACTCAATATAATGGACAAAGACAATTATATTGGTGCTAAAAAAATTAATTTAGGATATATGACTCGTCAAGCGCTCAGATTAATCACTGCTACAGATAAAGAAATACTACTATTTAGAGTAGATTGCTTAGTTATTCTTCAAACTATATGTTCAAAGCTTATGCTTAAGTAACTAAGTTATTTATAATTTTTCTTATTTTAATGACTGATCAACAGAAATATATTTTTAATTATGTAATTTATTTGATTAGGTCACCGTTAAAATATAAATTGGTAAAAGGAATAAGCTTCTGTGACCCCCAAATCATAGCTGCATCAATAAATATGGCCAATAATCGTTTGAAAATTACATTATCAATTTTTGTGGAAAATAATTGGTTGACAGGGTATTTAGCTGATCGAATTGAAAGCGAAATTACTGTGCTGTTTTCTAATTCATCATTTATCGAAAGAGCTAAGGCTTATGTTAAAGGAGAAATTAGATTGGACTATTTTTGGTCAAATATTGGAGTCACGTATGATTTATCTTCGGAACTTCTACGTTTTTTAAAAATGGTAAGAAGTCTCAAGAATCAACATTTGTGTATTTATTTGATATTTTGATGTATTATCAAATGACCTAACCAACATATTTCAGATTTTTATTTTGTCTCATGGCAATGCTAGTGTTGAGCGTGGCTTCTCTGTAAACAAAGACTGTCTAATTGAAAATTTACATGAAGAATCACTTATCGCTCAGAGACATGTGTGGGCAGCAATACAAAAGTATGGAGGGGTTGAAAAAGTTAATATTACAAAAAAAATGATTATGGATGTCAGAAATTCAAGATCATATTACAAGGAAGCTTTAGAAAATAAAAAACAAAAACAAAAAGAAGCAAAAGAAGCAAATGAAAAAAGAAAGAAAGCTGGGGTTCTGTTGAAAGAACTAAACCAGAAAAAGATTCGTTTATTAGAAGACACTCAAAGTCAATTAAATATGTTAGAGGAAGAAATCCAATCACTTAGAAAATAGTATTTATATAATATATATTATAACTTGTTTCATGTTATGTTTGATTATTATTATTAAATATTTATTGATATTTTATTTATATTGTTCTTAAATTGGTTACTATGTTTGATTATTATTACCTATATTATTTTAATTAATTATTAAAGTTGTTGAGTTTGTTAAACTAAAACCTATACTTAAAAGTTGTGTAGTATTATGTTTTATTTTACCAATATATATTTTATAATTATAACTATTATTATACCTAAAAGTGACTGTTTAATAAATAATAATAGTAACAACTAAAAGAAAGAAAAATATAGGTTCCTTTTATTACTATCAATTATTATTATTATTAAATATTTATTGATATTTTATTTATATTGTACTTAAATTTGTTTTAAGTTATGTTTGATTATTATTATCTATATTATTTGAATTAATTATTAAAATAAAGTTGTTGAGTTTGTTATAACATTTATTAACTAATTATTAAAAGAGATACATATTAAAAACTGTTATGTACTTGTGTGTTATATTTTACCAATGTATATTTTTATACCTAATATGAAGTGTTGTATATGTTTGATCACAAAACACATAATTTAACCTATTAAGTACTTCATTTATGTATTCGGGTAAGATTTAAAAATGCTACTCTTACTATTTTGCAAATTTGAAAGTTGCTACTTATTAAAAATTTATAATTTAAAAAAAAAATATGATATGTTGTGAAGTATTAAAAAATATTTTGGGCATATTCTAATGAACTGATTTGAGATATTTTTTGTCTAGGCAGTGAAAGTTAATTTATATAAACTTAATTAGTCCTGGAAAATTTATAATAATGCCTGGAAAACCTGGAAAAGTCAGGGAATTTTTCAATTGAGGACCTGTGGCAACCCTGCAAATAATTACAACAAACACAACCTGTTTTTCAGCCACTCGTGTCGCGTATTATACTCGACAATTAATAATCTAAAAGTAACAATTTTATAAGTGTTTTTAAAATATACCTGTACACAAAGTTCGTGTATTTAATGTTAATTACTATGACAATAAAATCATTAATTTCAGATGTTAAAATATATTATATTTTCAACATACAAAATTACAAAATATAACTTATAAACTTATAAAAATGTATAAACTTTTATTTATGACATATTACATCAAATTACACGTGAATTAAAAATACACATGAAACAAATGATAAGCAAATTATTTTAATTTCAATATTGAACGAAGCATAGGTATCATAACATAATAATATACAATATACATATATTGTATTATATATTCAATATTGTTTATACTTCTATATTGAAGTAACTGACACTAAAATATGTAAAAAAAAAAATAAAAAACAATATGTGTAAAATAATAATAATAATTTTGTATTTTATTTGAATTTTAGATTTACTTATCCTTGTGTAAATATTATATAACTCATATAACTATATAACTGTATTAAATTAACCATAAGCCAAGTCATTTTATAAAATAAATGTAAATTAATTATACAATATAAGTAATATAATAAATGTATTATATTATTTCATAGATTATACGTCATATCTTTTTTTTAGAAATAATTAAATTTAAATATTAAATATTGCTATTTAAGAACAATAAAGATTCTGCATTTTTCATAGACAATCTATTTCGTCGATCTGATATAGTGTACCCAGCTTTAGAAAAAATGCGTTCGCACGGTACTGAAGTTGAGGGAACACATAACCTTAACAACGCTAATTGGTACAAATTTGGATAAACCATTTTCATCTGTTTCCACCACATTAATGGATCCGATTTCCTATCTAACAAGGGCTCATTTAAATATTTGTTAATTTCAATAATAGCTTTAGATTTTGGAGTGCTGATTATAGTAGTTGCAGAGGCCTGTGGAAAATCGATTATTATTTTAAAACAAATAAAGCTATGACTTACTAAAATAATATATAATAAAAAACTAACCTGTAAGTCGAAGTCTTTCCAAATATCTAATTGTTCTTTTTCATTTGAATTTTCTTGAACGGCATTTACTTCGTTTTCCGACAAATTATGTTTTTCCATTTGAATAATTGTTGTAACACTTTGAATAATTTTCTGGTATGCACGTTCATATGATGTTGTATTATTAAAGCCTTTTTTTTTGAACCTTGGTTCTAATATTGTTGCTTCGGTTAATAATCGTTGTTCTCCAATTCCGTTAAATCGTTTTTCTGCATTTTTTTTCCATGGTTAAAAGCATTGAGTACATGGCAGATGGTAAATTGGGTTCTTTTATTTTTTTTTTTATATGTGATAATAAAACATTGCATAGTATAATGACTTTTGAAATCGATACTCCTTTTTCAGAACTAAGCTCAACTGTCATTTCTTTAAATGGCTTAAAAATACTGCAATAATGTTCCATTATATCAAAATCATCGGATGATAAATTTTCAACTTTACCAATAAGTGCTATTGTTGATATTAAAGGATCTTTAATATCAATACACCTTTGGAACATATCGTACGTACTGTTCCAACGGGTAGCAACATCTTGAATTAATTTAAGTAAAGGTAGACCCATTTGTGTTTGAGTTTGTTTTAATTTAATGTATGATTTTGTTGATCGTTTAAAAAATTCTACAATACTTTTAACTTTTTTGTGAACAATTTGTATGTCTGATAACCCACTTTGTGCAATTAAATTTATGCTGTGTGCCAAGCATGGCATATGACGCCAATTTGAATTTAAACTTATTGCGCTTGTAATATTAGCCGCATTATCACTAACGGCAATTTTAATTTTTTCAGATATTTCCCACTCATCGAAACATTTATTCATAAATTCAGACAAATTAATTGCAGTATGGGCTTGTTCAAAATAATAGCATCCTAATAAATATGACTTTAAAACACATTCTATACTATCTATATAATGGACTGTTATAGCGACGAAACTATCGTTGTTCAAAGACGTCCAGCCGTCTGTAGTAAATGCTATATATTTAGCATTATTTAAATTCGTTTTTACTTTTTGTTTGGTTTTTTCTAATAATTGTGGTATGATGGACTTGGAGACGGTTTTTCTAGAAGGAATTGCATAATTAGGATTTAGCATATTAACAAATTTTCTAAATTCAACGTTTTCAACAACACTAAATGGTTGAAATTCTTTGGCTATCATAATTCCTAATTGTTCGTCAATTTTTTACGATTTATTCATAGATAGAGGTCTTGGTATAAATGAGTCCATCACTGTTTGAGATTGGGAGGTTTTAATAGAAGTATGAGTTATTTTAGATGTCAAAAGTGAAGATGTAGACGGTTGGTTTTGTGTTTCAGAAGTATTTTGCTGGACAAAAACTGTATTAGGGTCATCAATATTTTCCTCCAGATCCAGATTATCAGTTTTTTCAGTGCACATTTTTTTCCTAACATCATATTGTATAATGTGTTTTCTTTTTAAATGCCTACTGAGGTTTGCGGTTGAACCACCTTTATAAGAGTACGAAACCGAACAGTATTTGCATTTTGCTGATTCGTTACTCGCTGTAGTAAAATGATACCAAATATCGCTTGTTTTCCTACTCATTATTAATAATTAATAAAAGTAAAATAAAATAATAATTACAATAAATAATAATTGTCAAACGAACTACGACTTGCCGATAAACAAACCACGGAGTAAATGATTTGATTATCTTTATATTAAAATTATTCATTATTATTATAAATATAAACATTATTGATTATAATCAAGCTATTTTTAAATTTTATAGTCCCATTCCTATAAATAGATAATAAACGTACAGCTTGGAAGTTTCATAGTCGTATAGCCGACGTACGACGCACCAACGCGCGAGACGCGGTGGAACGTACGAATTAAATTTAATGTAGAATAATAATAGTATGTCAGCATAGTAGTTCTGTGGTAGTAAAGTACGTTATAATATTGTTGTAGTGGGGAATATACGTTATGAACGGAGTGTGTATACCACAAAATAAGACTCAATTCGGTACTTCGGTATTCGGTGTAATCGGTACTCGATATGACTGTATCAGTCGTATCACCGATACGGTGATACGACTTAAGAACAACTTGGTTTTGGACCTATTGCACCTAAAAGGAACGAATAGGTGGAATCGTTCCGATTCGTTCCCCCACTGGACTCGTTCCATTGGAACGATTCGTTCATGAACGACCCACCACTAGTATAATACTGACGGTCGTGCTGTGCATTTCGCATCGATGCAGTTGACCGTTGCATATTTATAATTTATATTATGTCGCCGCGCTGACCCTTGTATTTCTATATAACTATAAAGTTATAATTTGCAGCGCTTTTATTACTCATTCACAACAGTCACAACCCATAAACTTATTATTAACTCAAGTTCCTGTTTACTTAAATATATATGCTAAGAATGTATTATTATAATATGTAAATATGTATTTACATTTATAGCCGAGTTACTTACTTTTAAAATATATATTATGAAATATGTTTATTATTCTGTTTTAATTTTTTTTTTTTTTAATAGATAATATTGTTGATTATTGCACATATTATATTATTATTCATTATTAATGAATATTGAAACAGGACATTATTCATATTATTGTGTTGAACATTTTGATTCAATGCAACAATGTATTTCTAATGCGATCATAGAGCGACAAGCGTGTTCACACTTCACAATCTAATTAAATCTAATAGACAATAAACACCATTTATTTTCTAATGAAATTGAAAAATATTTATTTATTTAAAACCATTAGGTCGCGCGCACATTGAATGCGTTTTCGTACGAATTTGATTCGTGCGAACTTGTACGTACACGCACGAACGATCCTGATCTACCAAATACTATGTGAGCGCGCAGACTTGGTGCAATTTGTTCGTACGTATACGTACGTGTAACTTTGACGTACGAAAACAATCCGAACTTGTCCGGATTTCATTAACGTTCGTACGCCGGCAATGGATAAATGAATAAATCGTATGAATAAAACGTATTCAATGTGCGCAATCAATTCGTACGACCAGTATTCGTACACAATGTGCGCGCGGCCTTATAAATGCATTATAATACGAGTATAGGTGAGATCCTGGTATTGGAGATAGATCATCTAGAAAAAAGTGATAGTGTATAATTATTATGAATATTTAATTAACCTATGTAGGTAATAGGAAAAGTATAAAAAATACTTTTTTTTGGCTGCTTGTTCTTTCAAAATTCTAGGTGGATCGATAATATCGGTAACTAAATGTCTCTTCCCAAACTGCGGATTAATTAATTCCGGCAATAAACACTCATTATAGAATCTAAATACCAAATATTAATTATTATGATACATAGTTAAATTTGTGGTTATAAATTTATAAATGAAATAAATTTATAATGGTTTATAGTAATTAATAATATACTTACAAATGTATTTGAGATTGTATTTTTTGATACCAAAAGTTTTCATCGTTAGCTATACATATATTATAATACCAATTTTCTGTGTAAATAAAAAAATTACATTTTTTCTTTTTGTAACATGTAATTGAGCCTGGATCTGGTAATAATAATTATGATTAGTTTTTAAGCAAACATTATTTTGTTCGTCTTGAAAACAAAAAGGAATCTGCGCAAATTTAAAATTTTTTAGAAATATTATGTAAGGTATTGGTATTAAAAATCTAAATTTATTACTTTTCCTGTATCGATAGCATCAAATATACTAGAAAAATTTCTGGCCGAATAGGGACATTTGATTTCGATGATCGAATCATCGCCGATGAGGCCATCTAAATAATATATTTATTGTTTATTAATTCGGTTTTAAGTATTTTAAATTAACAATTATAATTTATTGTTTGTTATTAAATAGTTTTCGATTTTAACTACCTGGACTTGCAGCTAAATATATAATTTTTTCATCGACACACAAACCAACAGGTGCAATTTTCAAATTTTTTTTTCGCTTCGTGTTCCATTACACGTCCGTATTCAATAGCTTTTAATATTTATGCTACTATACAACAAATCATAGACAATCTTTTTACAAGATGTATACTGTCTCATTTTGCATATTTTACCGATATTTGAGGCAGTAATTCTTTTTTTTCTTTCAGAATACCAAAGTTGGGATTTTGATTGATCTTTGGTTTCATTTTCCAATTTTTCTGAAAAGTTAAAACAAAAGATTCATATACCATACATTTTCTTAAGATTTTTAATTTTTTTACCTCGATTAGTGGTTTTTAATTCATTTAGAAAATTATCTTTTCTTATTTTAAATTCAGCAGATGTTAAATCATCAACCAATTCGTCTGCTAATCCATAGTTCTCATCTAGACCACATTTTTTTAGTTTTATTTTTATTTTTAGAAGGAAATAACTCTCGTCTTCGTTTATTATTACGTCTTTTTCTCTCAACATCTTTTAAAAATAATTTACTGAATTTCCCTTAAATGTTTATAAGAAATTATTTATTATTATTTATTATTGTATATTATATTATAATAAAATACATAAACATTTTACGAGTACCTAACATTTTACCTATAATATATAAAATATTAACTCATTATACTTATTTATTTGTTATTTTTGTGATATTTAATAAAATATGATTTTATTAAATGTCTTAACTATTTAAATAAATACCTGGACTTTTTTTCATCACGTTTTTATTCAGTGCTCTCAGGTATTCTTGAGAATTAAATGAAACTACCGCAGCTTCAACTCGGGTGTTATATGCGTTTCGTTGTGATAGATTCACTCTTTTTCCGATGTATTTGTTTATAACGCTGTTAAACTGCTCGCATATATTATTGTTAACGTCTAAAATCAAACTTGACGCATTTATCACTAAGCGATTGACAATATTTTTTATTTCGAGCATCATGCCACAGATTTCTGCACGCTGTATCCAATTTTCTTCTTCTAGTAGTCTCTTTTTACAAAAATAATCATCACACTTGGTATGTTCGCCAAAAATATGATACGGGCTGTTATATATGTCCATTGATAAATCTAAAAAATATATTACAATATACAATAAACATATTTTATACATTTATTACATTTGTGACATAGGTTTGTACATATTTATTAATTTTTTATAATTAACCAACTCTAGTAACGATTTTTAAGGAACCTTAAAGGTACCAAATTGTAAAGCATTTGGCCAAGCAAAAAACTAACAAATTATAAGCTCTAACATTAATTAAAAATGACAATAATATATGTGTCATTAAAACATAATAAACATATACACATATATACATATAAATTGTGCCAATACAGTAATACTTCGAATTTATATTTAAAATGTTTTACAAACTTTTAATTTTCTGTGCTGTTGGTAAATTTTCATTTTTTCTGTGTCTTATTGCCGTCACAATAGCAGTCCGAAATCTTAATAATCTTAATTTTTCAAAATAAATTGCCTTAAGTTAATAGGATAATAAGTTTTTCTTGAGATAAAAGTTAATTTTTGGATATAATTCCGTAACATGTGATTACGGCACTCGATCTTCTGAACAATACAATCAGGCCCATAGGGTAAAATTTCTTTAAGTCTTTTAGTGACACTACTATCACCATCACCTGAGAAATCAAAAGTTAATTATAATAGGCGTATAATGGTTTTTAAAATCGAATAACCTACCAATAAGCTTAATGAACTTCAATTTGTGTAGCTCTATACTTTTTAAAAAGCCCTCAGAAATTCCATCTGCTTCCATACCGGTAGCTGCTTTTTTCCAGTTTATAAAACATCTATGAATGCCTGGAGTTTCATTTTTTGTTTCAGCTCGACTACAGATTATACAAAAGCGATTTCTGATGCCAACAAATAGCACTTTTTTAGTTTTGTATCCAATAATAGTGGCCTGTATATTTTATTATTTTAATTAAATATTAACAATAATTCATACATGTATGCATATGGTTAAATAGGTATAAAATTATTCCCTATTTTTGTAAAAATAATTTAGTTATTTGTACTATTCTGATGAGACTAATATTTCAAATAAAATGTTCTAAGAAAAATTAAAAACCAATTAAATTTTTAAAGTTTGAAAATCAAATTCTTATGAGCATTAAATATTTAATAAAAATACAAATTATTTTGTAGTATACCACTCCGGATAAGGCGTCGTATTTAGATTTATAACTCCTTTTTGACCACTGTCCATCTGCTACAACAGTACAAAATGGTATCCCATTATCGTCCACATCTCCTGCTTCTATTGCTAAGTTTCTTTCTTCCTCTCCAGCCTTTTGTATTTCCTCCCACGCTAAATTATGAATGCTGGAGCTTAATTCTTCATATTCTCTAAAAAAAGTGGTACTTGCCATGCACAGAATTTCCATTGCAGCTGACAATTCAGCTAGTTGTTTTTGGCCAATTCCTTGAAGATTATTTTATTATAACAATGTAATATTTTTTACAACCAACAACAAATTTAAATATTACAAAAACTGATGTTGTGAAAGTATAATAAACAGGGTCCATTACACTAATTATCTCGAAAAGTATTGACTTTTTTCAAATTTATTAATTTTTTTTTCAACATTTTAGATTTTTGCTTTTCCAAAAATGTAAAAATGTATAATATTTTGAATTTTTCACGCTTATATTTATTATTTAAACCACTATTAACTTTTGATTTAAAAAATGCAACATATTAAAATAACTAATAACTTAATAAAACTATTTTTTACGAATTTTCGCGTCTAAAATGTTATTGCTTCTCAAAGTGTTATGCTTACTGGATATAACATTTTGTAATCACTAGGGCGTGGATTTCAATGCAAAATGCATTTTTTTTTTTGGTTGATCTTAGACAATGCTTTCTGTGTACATAATTCGTTTCATCCAACAAGTGTTACAAAGCTACACATTTTATTTTGCATATTTCGGCGTTTTTTCTTTTTTAGAGCATTATTAGCATTTTTGTGTGATTTTGTTTGTTTTTAATACATATTTGTTCAATATACTTTACAAATTATGCCAGTTTACAACTATTCTTTTTAGTCTTATGTTATCGTTATGTCATTTTTTTTAAATTATGGTATAATAGTCCATGACGATAACAATAAAACGGACTACGTGTGCATAATCAAAAACAAAAAAATGACAAAAACGTCTAGAACTGGAGGCAATTTTGGCATTCATAAAAACCAACTACTTATTATAGTTATATTTTTTATGTCGCATAATTGCATTTTTTTGAAGGAATTTTAAGGTATTTTTTAGAGCATTGAAATCCGCGCCCTAATAGTTATCATTATTTACGAACAAGTCATCGACAGTCGGTAATTTGATATGTCAAATAAGTTAGTACAGAATAATAGATGATTGGTGTTCATATAGTACATAAACATTTTAACGCGTAAATTTATAAAAAAAAAAATAGTATTATTAATTTATAACATTTATATTATATGTTCCCATTTGAAAACAAATTTAAAAATTATACATTTTCAGAAAAGTGCGAATCTAAAATTTTGAAAAACAAACATTTGAAAATAGTCAATACTTTTCGAGATAATGAGTGTAGTCACTGAAATGGATCACTCAGTTTTACATTAAATCAATATGATTTTTAAAATTTACCAATTGCTACAGTTCCATTCGTTACAGCTTTATTTATGGGAAGATATGATTTATCAGATGGTTCTGAAGAAATAACTGTTACAATGTTGCACATTTTGCATTGGAATTTAAATTTCGAAAAAAAACCATAACGTTTTTCTGAGACAAAGGACATATTCATAAACGAACAGTCTAGTCCACTACCATGTGAACTATTTTGAATTTGTTTAAACATATAATCAACATCTACAATTCGTCTGCCCGATAAATGATCGGTAAAAACCCTAAGTAAAAAAAAAATTCAAATAATAATCCAATCGAAAACCAAATTTGAAATAAAAATGTACTAAAAATTATCTTTGGTTTTTTTTCTGATACTTACTCTGTATTACTGTTTGCCTCTTCACTTAGTAATGTGAAGGATTCAATATCATTTAAATTACAAGATTGATTACATTCAACAATTGGGACAACTTGAACAGGTGTCGAAGTAAACCTAAAGTTATTTATTAATTTATTATTTCTAAACACATGAAGTTCTAACTAACAAATATTTTACAATATGAGGTAAAAAACAAATTATATACTAAGTGAAAAAAAATATAATAATTAAGGATACCTAAAGTTTTTTAAATAATCTTACTTACGGGATTGGTGTAACAATAAAGTCTACGTTTTCAATTTCGGTGTCATTAGTGGAGCCAGGTTCTCTATAAATATTAGAGGTGTTCCGGGTACAGTTTTTACTTATAAACCGGGTACCGAGTATTTGTCGAGTAACAATATCTGTTAAAACCGAGTCTCGAGTACTGGTCGAGTAATAATTTTTTTTTAAACCGAGTCTCGAGTACTAGTCGAGTAATAATTTTTTTTAAACCGAGTCTCGAGTAGTGATTGAGTAATCATTTTTTTTTAAACTGAGTCTCGGGTACTGGTCAAGTAATAATTTACATAAATATTAAATACCATGTACCGGTATTAGCCAAGTAATAAATAATAATGTCTGTTAAAATTTAAATCAATTTATTATCAGTTTGTAATTTGTATGTGGTTTTTTGTGATAGTTAATTTTTTTTAGAAAGTTTTGCATAATATAGCATAAATTAAAAATGTTCATGGATTATTTAAAAAGTGAATTATTGTAAAAATCCCACATACAAACTCAGATAATGTTTTAACTTTTAACCATCAAGTTTCATAATAATTAATAGGTCGACTCTAGATATCAGATGGTAATTACTTAATAACAAATTAACTGCAAGTCTGCAAACATAACTACTTATAGTTTTAATTTGCTCAAACAAAATTAAAAATTAAAATAAAGCATAAAAAGTAAAAACATTGATAAATAATTAAATATTTAAAATTTGTTTAAGTTGTGGTGTAAGAATAAAATTTGTTCGGCCTTCTCAGGGTGGAGTTGACTTCTCTTAGCTTCGTAAACTAAACCTGCCTCTGAAAATGACCTTTTAGAGTAGACACTTGACGCAGGAGCAGACAAATATTTTTGAAGAAACAGCTTGTTCCCAATATATGGATATTTGTCATTTTTTTTTTGACTGCTCCACCAACCTAATGGATCACCATTAATCGGAACGGACTCAATACTACAGTAGGTTTCATACTCAGCAACTAAATCTTTGTTGAAATCAGTATAATCATCTAAATCGGTAAAATTATTGGACATCATTACAGTAGAATTATTTGAAGGTGTTGATGTTGCTATATCATTGTAGAAGTCCCATAATGATTTTACAGATGTTTGATTGTTATTATTTGTTATTGAAGAAATATCAATAGTAACATCATCAGGTACAACTGTTAAATCAAGATTGTTGAAGTTTGAAATAGTACTTAAAATTATTTTCTTCACTTCTGGTATTTTTTCAGGTTTAAAAAACGATAACTTGAACCTTGGGTCTAAAATTGTTGCTAGAATAAGGTTCTTATTTTTAATTACATTTTCAAATCGCTTATGGATTCGGCTGATCATAACATCTTTTGTAGTCCCAACTCCAAAATGAATACTACTAGGGTGTTTTAAAAATGAATTTAATGACATAATTGCAGGGATAACTTCACTTATTATTGATTTATTAGAGGATATGCGTTTTGTGAGCTCTTCGAATGGTCTTAATAAATTCAACAATGACTCCATTACTGGTAGGTTAGGTTAGGTTAGGTTAGGTTACTGTCCAATCATTTGAATTAAATGATGGCAGACTTGATGGAACCTCAGATGTGAATATTAATATGGCATTTTTTAAATTAAACAAACGCTCTAGCATGTAAAAACTAGAATTCCGCCTAAAATAAAAAATATTATCAATTAGATTTTTTTTAAATTAATAATGACATAGATAAAATAATAATATATGTATTATACATCTTACTAAGTACTAATCTAGTGCAAATATCTTGAATAACCTTTTTAGGTATGCATAATAATTATAAGTTAGCAATTATCATGATGTTATGTACCTATTGGCTATTATGCATAAATATTAAATGTATAATAACAAATTAGTATTACTAAGTATATTGTAGTAGTGTAGTAGACTAGTAGGTACGTACCATTAAATGACTCTAGTTCACCAAATTCACCATCACAATTCGCATCGTCCATGATTATAGAATTATGGAATTTGCAAATATCTTCTTTTTATTATTGTTCAATTAATTATTGTAAAGTAGGTACCTAATACCTATATAATTATTAATTATATATTATATAGTATGTACTTCGTACCTTGTATACAACTTTCGTGATCAATCGTCACTCACAACTCATAAACAGTAAGCCAGTAGGTAGACACTAGGAAGTAATCACTTTTATACATTTATGTATGAACAACCAACTGACAACTGAGAAATAAAGCAACAACCAACAAGCTACAAGTCTACAACCCATTACAATATAATATTAAATATTAATAATATTATACCCCTTGATTATAAGTAGTAGATTTTAGATAAACAAGATAATATTGTCAATTGTCAACATTTATAATCGGTGGGCTGTGCGTGGTAACTCTATTTTTAAATCGTTATCGGTAAACGTATAATTATTAATTACGTAACAATTTATAGTCATAACAACTAGCATTAGGGCCGGAGAGGCTAGTACTATTATAATTTTATAAAATATTTTCGTTTGGTCGATTGCGGGTACACATTTTTTTTATTATTAATAACCCGGGTGTGCCGGGTTTATTAAACCGGGTACCGGGTATATTCTAGGGTAAAAATGTAGCTTTACACCGGGTACCGGGTACTGTCCAAGTCATCTTTTAATAATTCGCCGGGTAACGAGTATTAGTCGAGTACTCAATATGATATCGGGTACCCGGTTTGGACTCGATAACCGGGTACCCGGAACACCTCTAATAAATATTATATTATATACACTATAAAGTACATATAGATACAAAATATCCAACAAATAAATTGTATTAATTATGATATTATAATTTATAGTTGGTTTAGGTATTATGTATACTGCATTACTTCAACTGCAAATAAACGATTATAACCCTTTTACTTTTTAGATTCTGAGCGTAGCGATGAATGTATTGATTTTACAATGATGTTTTTTTTTTATATGAAATTTTCACCAAACGTTTATACATGCAATCTCGATACACCACCAAATTTTCAAAATACGTTGCAATTTTTCAAGCTATTTATAAGCATAATACATTTTCGGGTTTTTAAATTTTTTTTTTTGCAAACGTCGATAAAAATTTTTCCACTGTCAAAAAACTTAAAAATTTAATACAAGGTTATTCATAACTTGTTTGAAGTGAAAATCATAAAAAACGTTGAGGGTAATTATTTGATTGTTTTTTTATTAGCGTCTAAAGTTAGAAATTTGAAAAAAACCCGTAAAAATCACGAAATTTCGCAGTTTTTTTTTATTTAAAATTTCATAAAATTGTTTTGGTTTGAATCTTAGATTTGAAAATTTGACACGAGATTCTCCATAAGTTTTCCTACCTTTTTTAAAGAAAAAAAAATTACCGGAAAGTCAAACTAAATTTTTATGAGCGTTTGAAATTAGACATTGGGTGTTCCCCTGTTTTTTCCATACACGAATTTCTTATTTTGATATAAGTAATTCAAAATTCAATAATCGCAGACATTTGAAAAATTCACCAAATGTTAAGATTACCACTTTGTGTACACCGAAAAAATTAAAAAATAATTTGACAAGTTTTCGGCTAATTGTAGGCCTAAGAAATTTTCGGTTTTCCCAAATTTTTTTTTTTCAACATCAATAAAAAATATTTCGTTGGGTCAAATTTTTTGAAAATTTAATACAAAATTTCTCACAACTTGATCAACTTATGGATCAAAAATAATAAAAATACATAGCCAACATTTTTTTTATAAGCATTTTAACTTCAAATTTTGACCGAAATTCAACATTGAACTTTTGCAAATCGTTTTGTAGTTAAAAATTCATCAAATGTTCAGTTTTAATATTTAACGATTGAAAATTTAATGCAAGATTTTTTTGTAATTAGTTTATAATGTAACCAAAAAATCAGAAAAATATATTAAAATTATAATTGTTAATGGACATTTTAAGTTAAAATTTGGACGTCAAAATATCGAACATTTGCAAATTGTTTAGTAGTTACATATTTATAAAATGTTCAGTTTTTATAACTCATGATTGGAAATTGAAAACAAGGTTTTTCGTAAGTTGTTCAAAATGCGCTAAAAAAAATATTTAAGATAAGTATGCTCTTAACAAGTATTGAACATTTTTTACTTTTGACCCCCCAAAGTACCAACTAGTTCCACTTTCCTATCAGAAAAATTTCTGGTCGAGAAAATCGGAGCACTTTACTGCCCCAAAACGTGATGACAGACAAAAAATAAAAAACACACATCATCGCTCACTTTGCTCAGAATCTAAAATGCAGAGATAATTATTATAATTGATATTTGAAATTACTTACTGAACATCAGGGAGATTGTAACAACGATTTGTACTAGTCCCTTTTTTAATATTCTTCATGCGCATAGACTTTGCCTTTGCACCTGATCGAGCTCGCCTAACCGAGAGTGCTCTTACCTTTTTTGCTACCATTGTTTGTAAAAATTTTAAATTATGAACACTAGTCACTAAGGAATATAAAGTCACAAACCACAATTCTCATTCGGTAATGTCGTAATGATGAATGAACAGTTTTGTATAAATGCTTTTTCGTGATAACTGATAACCATACCAATATACGTAATCGTTTTACATAATATAATTTTTGATTAGACATTTAGATAGTTGTGTAGTATACATTTTTCAATTTTTGTACAACAAAAAATAATATAATAATGTGCTAAATGCTAATAATGTGCAGTACGTACTACCGAGAATAGGGATCGAAAAAAGCGATAAGCCAGTTATAAGTTATAATTATTACTCAATGTACACTTACCACGAATGGATAATAAGGAGTGGGGAATTGTCGAAAATAGTTACATTGCACGCCGCATGCTATGAACAGCGCTCTAATGGAAATAATTAATTTTCAATTTTTGTATAATAAATATAATAAAAACTGTTTCGCGCGAACCAACTATAGAAGAACAGTATTCATAGCTAAGTCACAAAAAAGGAGAAATTTATCTGTGCAATAGCGTTCTTATTTTGTTTATAACATTATTCAATAATTTTTAACAAGCAAATTAAAAATCATAAAAAGACAACTATTAACAAAGCAATAAATCAAATCGTATTTGTGTTATCAAAAAAATTGAAACGCTACGACACAGATAATGTTTTACTTAATATGTTGTAAAATTTTGGTTAACTTGGTTCCCGCAGAATGATTTTTGCGGCCGAATTACGGGTGCGCTGATATCCTCTTAAATATTATAATGACAAAAACACTGTTATGTAATACTAGTCCCCTGACCTCCCCCACATACAGTGTCCATCGCATCGATGTCGCAGAGGGCGCTCCGCCGTTGCTGTCGGGCGTCGCGGTCGTAGCCGCTGGCGTATACGGCCCAGGGCTTGGAACCGAAATTAAAAATACCGGTATTTTAACCGGAACCTATTGAAAATATTGGAACCGGAACCTTACCGGAACCCTTTTTCGATTTTCCTAGGAACCTAAACCGGAACCGGAACCGATATTAATCGAAAGATAATTTTTCGGTTAATTTCGGTTTTTTTCGGTTCTAGTTTTATTTAATTATTTAATATATTTAGGCAGGTAATACAATATATTATTAAATAATAGTTGATTCTTAAAATTTGGTTGTACTTTATACGGGTAATTATAATTGTACATTTCTATAATCTAAGAGTTCCAGGAAATAATAAAATATGAGCATTTACCAAAATAAATATATAAATATTGTTATTTGCCCGTTGGTTTGTAAAGCATGTAGTTATGATTATTTCCATATATTTTATAACTTATAAATAGTTTTGTACACAATTTCTTGTAATGTAAGTTGATGAATGATGTCTAAAAATATAAAATGATTATTAAAACGATCAAAATACACACCCGTATAAATTGTTATCAGATTGTGACAAGGACTAATAATTAATATTATATAATGGTATACATATACATATTAAATATAATTTCTGAACAGTTTCTTATATTAATAAAATAGGACTGATGGGCGGATAACCAATAATTTTTAATATCGCAATATGCAATGTTCGTTTATTCTTATTACAAGTATAAGCTATCGATTAAAGTGCACAATTGAATATTTGAATTTTGAATACCTTTATTTTTATTGACCATTCGAATAACACTTTTCAGTAGGCACAATTTCAACTTTTGACTTGGGGGGCTGAATATATTAAAGGCAAGCTGACCATTGCAATATAGCATTTTAAAATTGTATGTCATAGGATTTTTTTTTTTGGGGGGGGGGGGGCTGCGGCTCCCTCCCACTAGTTTGCGCCTATGGGTATATGAATTAAGTTTATACCTGGTTTTTTTTACTTTTTGAAAAAAAAAATTAACCTCTAAATACCGGTATTAACCGGTAACAGAACCAAAACCTTAATTCTGTAATTTTAAGAACCGGTACCGAATTTTTATTTTTTTGAAGAACCGAAACCGAAAAAATCATAAAGGTTCCAAGCCCTAATATACGGACAGGGCAACCTGTTTTCCCACTAATGTATATTATAGGAAAGTTCCCGACGCGACACACTGACCAACCCCCTACCCAAGAACATCGAGACGCCGGAACGGCCTACGACCAGCCACCGACGTATACTACCGAGCTGTCTGTTTTTCGCCACCATCGATGACCGATCTCCGGTGTTCGATTTTTGTTTCTGCTCAACGTCATTGACTCTCGCAACACGTCTCCCGGACTCAAACTTTTGTTATTTGTTTTCACCATCGGCGGAATACCACCATGATGAGCTGAAGTGACGCCATAGGCCCGAGGCGGGCGAAGCCATCTCAAACATCATCAACTCGGTACAAGCAGTCGTCGTCAAGTATTATTTTTCCCCCAACATTCCCCTTTTTTCATTTTGATTATGTATCACCCTAGTTTTTTTTATATACTCAGATTTTCCTCAGAGGTGCCCCAGTAACCGTCCTGCGGAGCCGTGGGTCGTTTCCTTTAATACATCTAAATGTATAATGCGTCCTACCGACGTATGATTATCGGTGGAGTACGATTGCGCGCGTTTTACCTTTTTGGGCATACGATTGCGCGCGGTGCCGGAATAACAAAGAACATGCTTTTGACTATTCAAAAGTGTACGATTGCGCGTGAAATTGGATGCGACGTTGCCGATTTATTATTAAAATTTAAAATAATTATCATTATTAAAAAATTATAAAAAAATTTGTTATTTGTCGTATATGTTGTTATTGTATTTATTTCTAATAACATTATAAACGTGGCATCACGTGTCAATTAATCAGTCAAAAATAGTACAAAAAGTTAAAAATAGTACAAATAGTTACAAAAAATAACAGATACTTTATATTCACACTTAATCTACCTAAAAAGTTCGGATATTTACCATGCACCTATAATCTGTATATTTGGCAACGTTGCTTAGAAGCAAAAATAATTTAGCAAGCGCAATCGTACACCTAAAAAGGTACCGTTGATAAGGACCGCGCGCAATCGTATTACAGCCATGATTATCATTCCGTGCCGGTAACCGCTTGTCGGAGCCGTAGCATTATCTTATATATTTTTTCCCTGTATTTTGTGCACTTTGCCATGTGCCAAATATTATATATTTTTGAATTGCACTTGCCATGTACCTCATTTTATATTATTTTATTCATATTGATTAAAACACACCCTTTTCTTAAAACCGTGTAAAATATAACTATATGATTACCTTATATTTTGTCACATTTTTTTATTAATATTATTTATTTTACATTTTTTTTCCCCAATATAAATCCTCGGCATTCATTTGCCGTTGCGTGTATCAAAGCCTATGAGCTCCACCGACTTGGCCTTCGGGTCATCACGCGGTGCGGCTCCTAGGTCACGACAGAAGTGTTCCCCTTTTGTCGTGGGTGGTTTTCGGTAGGTAAAATGCCCGAATTCTCACAAATTGAAATTAAAAATTTGAAGTTGAAGCAAGAAATATTGCTACTGCAAAAGGAAAAAGCAATCAAGATGACTGATTATTAATTTGTAATGTTTTTATTTTTATTAAAATATGTATTTTATTATGTTCCCACTAAAAAAGGAAACTACCAAGACTGGGTTACTAATTTGTTATGTTTTTATTTTTATTATTATAGATAGTATGTTATTATGTTCCTACTAAAAAAGGAAACTACCAAGACTGGGTTACTAATTTGTTATGTTTTTATTTTTATTATTATAGATATGTTATTATGTTCCTACTAAAAAAGGAAAAACCAAGACTGGGTTATTAATTTGATATGTTTTTATTTTTATTATTATATATATATTATCACATTGTTACTTTCATAAAATAAAAATTTAATTTCTTCGTTCTCTTAATATATAATAATATTTCGTGTATCTATTATATTATTTATGTTATTACTATAAAATACTATATAATACTTATATAAAATAAAACTAATTTTTGTTGACATCGCATATTGTTTTGTAGCGAATTTATAATTTTAAACTGCATTTTGGAAACATCGAATACTGTGAAGTGTGAATAAATTAAAATAATATATAACAATACCGCCAAAATTAACTAATCAGCGTTTAACCGTGGTCTACAGGCCGGTTAACTATTTGGTCGTTTAATCAATAATTAACAAGTTAACCAGCACTGTACAACGACCCAATATCGTTAATCTTAATCGTTAATACTCTTAATCACTGTTTAACCGACGACGGTACAACTGGCCCTAAGAGCGTGATACTTCCCGTATTGTCTCCATATTATAAGTGCGTAACATTGCAAATTTTATGTTAATCAGATCACGTTTAGCTCTATTAGTTTAGAATTTACAGTGAATTTACCTCTCATAAAATATTTTGGTAAGATTATTATCTAGTCAATGTCATTAGTTTTTATAACATTTTAATTAAAAAGCGAGTTATGAGTATTTTAAAATTATAAACCTGTGCATTATAAAATACTCAACTCGATTTAAAATAAAAATATAATAAAAAGCCTATGAAATTAACTAGATAATAATCTTACTTTTAAATTTAGTCTAAATCACTCTAAACTTTAAACTAACGGAGCTAAACGTGATCTACTGAGTGTAAAATTTGCCATGCTATACACTTGTAAGACGGAGAAAACACATCCTCTTAAATAATTTAATGCACAATAAAAGAAAGTCCTATTATAAATTTAAAATTTTCTAGTATTTATAAAAATAAAATAAAAGGAGCATTAATGTAAGTTTTATTAATATATTTATTGTTTTTGTTTTTTTTATGTGATTCAGCTGTTTGAATTTAGATTTCCTCAAAAGATAATGTTTTTGTTTTATGTGTGGTGGGTGTCCACATGTTAGCCTCATTGGTAAAAAAAGTTCACCACGCCACTGCATATACCTATACCAATATAAGTTATATTCGAGTCAAAACGACTTAATATCTATAATATATTATAACTTGTGTAAAGATCAGATCAGATCAGATCTTAAATAATAGTGTTCATCGACTCACGATACCGAGACATTTATACATTGCAAAAACAACACATCTGTCGACAAAGAAGGTAGGTAAGTGGAACTTTAATTTATACATGCAAAACTAAATACGTAGTTTCATGTCGATCTGGCAATACATAGTTGCAGAATAAGGTAATGCAGATAGGGTATTCAACTTCAATCATTCAATAACTAACCACATCTAATTCAAATCACACTTAAATACATTCCCCACATCATTTATTTTTATTTCTTATTTACTTTATTAAACCACCAATTTACGTCCCAGCTTTACACCTTATTTGCTTATTTTATTCTACTACAAAAGTACTATCTTAAATAAATGTGATTAATTCTAAAGCAATAGTGTACTAAAAAATAAAATAATAAAAAAATATTGAGAATTATAATTTGAATATTTTTTTCAGTATTTAAATTAATTTAAAATAATATAAATTATTATTTCCAGTAAGTACTAAATGTTAAGTAGGCATCTATTAGAATAGTAGTTGGGTGTACGAGTATTTAGATTTGTTAAGATAAGATTTGCATTAAAATATTTAATACTTACAAAATAGTTAATAACTTAATATAACATGCAGCATTGCAGCTTAAAGCAAAAGAAAAAGCTTTAGATTAGGTAGTTAAATGTAAAAATCATTTATGTTTTTAATACTTACCCAGTAAAAAATATTTATAACTTGATAAGTTGTAATGTTTTACGAGTATAATAAAATGTTTAATGGATTATTAAAATACATATTTGTATCAAATCTTAATCCTTCACAGACCAATTTAATTTACCTTAGCTAAATTTAAAAATTGAATTAGCTGTTTACAGAAATTCCTATAAATTTGATTTTTATTATAAACATAATGTGATTTGTGAATGAGATAATTTAAATTATTTAAGAATACTTACAGATTTGGACTCCGATTTGGATTTTTTGCTAAAGAAGCTATCTAAGTTACCTTGTGCACGTTATATTCACTCATTTTTAAAACCGTGTGCCAAACTTTTAATAAATAAAAACGAGTGTTACACTTAAGCTGTGTTAATGTGTTTACACGATGATAGTAAAGTTGTGTAACAGGCGATTTTTACCCCCGGATATTTTTACCTCCCACGGTAAAAATATACTAGGTTAATTTTACCCCCGGTAAAATTATTCTACAGGTGGGTAAAAATATACTGAGATAAATTAAACTTTATTTAAATTATACTAGGATATATGGTACTCCCAGGTGAATTCATATAGGATATTTTTACCCCCCCCCCCCCCCCATAAAAATGTGTTCTTCTTATTATATTGATCTGTTTATTAAAAATTAAACAGTATTTTCAACATATTCGTGACTGTCGCTAAATATTATGATAAGAATAAAAATACAACTATACAATTCAAAGTAAAATGTACGGTATTATACTTAATTAACAATCAAGTTGGATAAAAAAACTTTGATTCTAAACTAAAGTTAATTGAATTTCTAGATATTGTATAAACTTTTTATGATTTAGTATTTACAGTAAAAATATTATTCAATGTCCTTTAACTTACAAATGATTCAATGAATAATTACAAAAATTACAAAAATTACTTTAAAACCTTTTCATTATGAGACAATGATAAAGCAAAATGATGAGCAAAATATGTTAATAATTTATTTCTCTAAATCAATCTACTATTTGGTCAAAACTACTTCAATCGTTGACAAAAAATAATAATAAATGTGTTAGTAGGTAAGGTACATATTATATTTTGTATATTTTTAAAATACTTTAACGAGGATACCCCGACAAAATATCGCAACTAAAATATCGCGAAACCATTATATCGTAAGGAAATAATACTGCCGTACATTATTATAGCGTCTGTATATTGCATTTGACTTAATCTTATCTAATCGTATTCACCTTTTAGCTAGCAATGCATTCAAGTATACTGGTTTTTCATTTTATAATTTCTATTTAATAATACTTTGTACTGTCACTGTGACTGACGCTTTTACAGTTTCACACTTTTATACGGTTTTATAGAGTTTTTTTTTTTATTTATTTTAATTTTAAATGGAGTTAAATTTTTTAAAAACTGCAAAAGGCAAAAATTTATTAGTTCATAACGGATATACTTTTACAAAAGAAAAATATGGTGCTGATTCCAAGGTAAGATAAATAATATTACTATTTATAACATTCTATGTTCGCATCTATAATAATGGGTGCGCGGAATAACAGGGCCGCCATAATTAGTCGTCCGTCGTTTTCGAGCCGTGTGGTGATCCGTGTTAGAAGAATCTGTGTTGCCCGTCAATTATAATTAAATATGCATTTATTTGCATTATTTATTATTTTCAGATTATTTGGAAGTGCAGTCAATATGCCAGTAAAAAATGCCGTGGAAGGTGTCATACACAATCAAATAACGTTATTTGGGACTCAGACAATCACATTCATTTACCAGAGGCATCCAGATTGGCTGCAATTCAATTTATCTCAGAAATAAAAGAAAATGCAACAACTTCTACTAGTACTTCAGCGTCGGTTTCAGCTTCAGCTTCAAAAGAATTACCTCGTGAAATAATTTCTTATATTCCA